>NC_072732.1:14331003-14484432 GCF_026930045.1 Uloborus diversus
AATTGGGATCTGACTCAATCCAGAGAACGAAAAAAAAAAGGTAAAATAAAACATACTTACTGAAAATCACTTTTTATACAGTAAGCATGTTTACTTTGTTATTACAAAGTCTGCAATCTTCTGCTGTGACAGTAAAGTTTGTTCAATCCGAACGGGGAAGTCGGATTCTAGGAAACAGATAAGTGTCTGGGGAGTTTTCGTATAGTGGCTTAAGGTATTCTGCCAAAAAAGATTTCAATCTTTTTTATTCAAGATCTGAGGATTAAACAGATAAGTGTTATGGAAATTTGTCGATCGCTTCTCAAATTTAAAAAGTTGTAATTTGATCGGTTCGGACTAACGGGAGAACCGAATTTGCGGAGTTGAACTGTATTGGCTTCGTGGGACAATATTTCATGGAACATTGCAGGAATAATTGAATTTTTATCTATCATCAGCAAATAGATGGACTTCTTCAATGTATTCGGCTGCTAGTTTTTGGAGATATAACTGAAAATTTCAGAAGAACCTCTTTTTGCCACTCCTTCATGCCACGTGTAGCAATGGCATTCTTTTGACTTTACATCATAAAATGTTGGATTGTGATTTGTGCATCTCCGCTTATAGAATACTAGAGGCCCGTCCCAACCTAGTTCGGGTTTAAAAAACCACCCATCTTAAATAAATATTATAAAAGTACTTTTTTGTTTGAAAATTAATAGTAGGCAACATTTTTTTCTTTCGTTTTTATGAGATTTGAAAGAAATTGATTTACCTCATTTCCTGATCAAGAGATACGAACAAATAAATCCCACTGAACAATGCAATCTTCCCGTATGTAACGTTGTACGTTTGATGATGGCGATGGCATGAGAAATTTTCATTGGATATTGTAATTACGTCAATTGAAAAAAGAAATATACAGGAACCATGGGGATGCAAGGTTTATGAGCCAACTGATCTGCTGTTGGTGCTGCAAGAACAATACTCGAAATCATATTATTCCGTAGTGAATTCGCGTTGAATTCCATTGAATAGATTAGACAAAATAATAAAATTATTGGCCTTTTGTTTTAGAAACATGAAGAGAAGTCCTCTCCTGAGAAGTACTCTATTGAAGAAACTCTCCATAATTGCCCTATTTTTCTTGTTAAACTTACGGGGTCTTTCTGGAGACGGGATTCAAAGTAGTCTAAATGTGTCATGATCAGTTCTATCAATTTCAGTGACTAAGTAGCACTTTTGACTGAAGGAAAAAAACCCATTGCAAGCCATCAAAGAAGAGGGAATTGCCCCCATTTGTGTGGACACGATTTTAAAATTATTTACTGCTATTACGGGTGAAGAGGTCGCTGGAAAACTGCTGCACAATGTTAGATGAATGTGAAAAATCTAATCCGCAACATTGTTAGCAACATATAGTATTTCAGAAACTTCTCCAGCGCCTGTGAACTGGCAAAACAAGACACCATACCAAGTTTGCTAAGTTAACTAGCTGTATTTGAAATACAATTTTTGGATAACATGAACTCGTGTTTATGGGCTGGTAAACGGCAGAATACACTTTGTGTTTACTTTTTTTTTTTTCAAAAAGATTTAAAGAAATAAATAATGTAAAATATTTTAATATTGAAACAGTTACAAGACGACTTCCTGACTGAGCGTCAATCACTCTTCCAAGTCTTCAAAAACACATACTTCCTATGGATTACTCAAGGTTTTGCAACTGATGATGACATCGTTTCTATAAAAAAGAAAGAGAAACCCTGGTTGAAATAAGCATCAGAACGCTACTACCCAAGTAACACTGAAACGTTACGTCATCGTTACATCACGTTGCAATTAGTTGAAACATAGTTACCGTTTCCCACGCAACGTGATATCACGTTGCTTTTTCGATTCGTTACAAAAAGCGTAATTTTGAAACGTTACATCACGTTGCAAATTTCTTAAATTTGTAACGTTGACAAACAGTTGCAAAAGAAACGTTACTTATCGTTACTTTTCGTTGCGCCTTACCTCGTCTTTGACAACCTCCGAATCCTAGTGGCCATTTTCAGTAAACAACTTCTGGCTGTCTATGCCGCCATTGCTTTGCAGCTTCGCAATCGCGATCTCTCATCACTTTTAGCGGTAAGTACTTTGTATTATTGTTAGTGTATTATTGTTGATATACTTTTTTAATTAAAAAAAAGTGTTATTACATATTTTTATGAAGTTAATGAACCGCCGTTGGTCGGAGTTTGAGTATTTTTCCCACCGTACTTTTATTAGAATATTGTTTGAAAGAATAATGTTAGATGTTTTTATTTGAGTATTTATTCATTGATTTCTTAAAAAGATGCTGAAGCTTGGGGATATGTTCCATTAATAAGCTGTAAAAGCGATAAATGATACCATTTTTTACACATTTAATCGGCTTTTTGCAGAATGATTTTCACGAAATAATTGTAGCAATTTTTTGAAAAAAATGTTGTCATGTTACTGAAATTATCTTTAGTAATAATACTGCAAATTTTAGTTAAAGCACTGATGTAAAAGGATTTTTTCAAAACTTTCATGCCTTTCGAAAAATATTTCTGGAGTTCGTTAGTAATAATAATAATTATTTTTTCAAGGATTTATTTATGAAATAAGTTTTTACTTAATTTGCAGTAATATCGTTAATTTCGACTATTAATAGAACTCCACTTGATGTAAATTCGGCTATGCTATGTTATGCTCTGTTTATTTTTAAATGTCAGGAATGCTCTTACAAAATATTGTAAATGAAGCAACAGTGTGAGAATACTCGAACGCCTTTAAACGGAATGAGACATTTTATGAATTAAAAAAAAAAGAAAAAAAAACATATAAAGATTTTATAAAAGTATATTAACACTAATTGCATTAACAAAAAATGCAGAATACTTACTGTATCAAAAATTAAGGATTCAATGAACCCACCTCCATTCTCACCAAGAAAAAAAAACTTTATTCAAGCTTTGAAAAAAAGAAAAAAAAAAAGAAAAAAAAATCTTAATACAACGTATAAAAGCAACGTGATGTAACGTGATAAATAAAGGTTGATGTAACGTTTCAAAAATCGTTGATGTAACGTTACTGAAATCGTTGATGTAACGTTACTAAAACCGTTGCTTTTGCGTTTTGCAACGAGACATATTTTCGCTCTATCAACGTTACCAGTAACGTGATGTCAACGCTTCAGAGCAACGTGATGTAACGTGATTTATGTTACTTGGGTAAGAACATATTCATAAAAATAGAGATTAAAAACAAATTAAGAATGGTTGAGTTTAAAAGTTTTATATTCTTCAGTTAAATCTCTAAGTGATTCTATTGTTGTCTAAACGACTGTGAAGTCAGTTCTCCAGTTGCTTTGGTAGCTTAATGAGTTTTTAAGACTCAAGAGCTGACTTGACTGTCTAAAAGCTTATAAGAGGAGTTATTTAGGTTTATTTTTCATGGTGTAAAAAGAGTTGACATCTCGACATAGTATAAAATGAATCTGTACACAGTATAAAATGAAGTCTCCAAAATGCGTCTGTGTGTTTGAACCACAGAGGTAGGTAGAGGTTTGAACGCGCAAAACTCGAGAACTACCCGGTCGATTTCGCTGAAAGTTTCAATTTGTTTCTTCAAGTCCAGACAAGGGGCGGTGGTAGCCTGATCGGTAGGGCATTGGACTCGGGGCCGGAGGGGCTCGGGTTCGATCCCCGCTGGTCGAAGATCCACCGTCGTCATTAAAGGGGACTGGGCGACGTTAAATATGCTCGTGGTCTCAATGTCCTCCAAGTGAAACGATACCTCTGGGGGTGCTAGTACCAGGTAGCTATTAGCTCTTGGACTAGTTCTAAATTCTCATTAACTGTTCGATCCGGTGATGGTGCTGCCATCTATCGGTATATAAAATAATGGAGGCAAGGCACTAGTATGCAGACCTCGACATAAAATACAGTTGAAGTCAGTTGTGACTCTTGAATAGAAATAGAAAGTCCAGACAAAGTTTGCAGGCCGGTAAAAAATCCGATAAATAGTTCGTTTTTTCATTCCAATTTAGGCTCAATTTTCAAATAAATTCCCGAATATGGGGGTGAAAAATTACTTGCACATATTAATATTACATATGGTTGGAAAAAGTAGAATTTTCCGCGCTCTACGCAGTTGTTTTCAATGCTCCAACCTACTTACGGCGGGAGTTATTTGCTTTTTAGCTCGAATTTCTTTAGGCTTAGCTGAAATTTAGGCACTACTTTCTTCATTTAAAACATCAATAAAATGTGAAGGAATCGTCCCACAGTTTTCTTTTTGACACTATTGAAAAAAGCAACTTTTTTATTCCGGAATCTATCTCCACCTATGGTGCAAAAACTAAGCTCCTATCTCGAAAGGAAAAAAAGTTACAAGCCTTTTTAATTCAAGTTCGAAAAATCTCATCTCCATTCAAGATGTTATCCATTTTATTTTCGCGTTTCCACGGTTACGCTTCTTGAATCCATTGTTTCTTTCCATCTTCCTCATTTTCATTTCTTAAACTTATTTTATTCTGTGTTTCCCCATGGTTACGCTTTTTAAATCCATCGTTTCTTTCTCATTTTAATTTCTTAAAAGTATTTTAATATCTGTCACCATTGTTTTGAAGGGAAATTTTTCTTTATGTTTTTTTTTTCTTTTTTTCAAGCCTGATTTTTGAATATACGTCACTTGACACAATTTTTATTTTCAAGGGAGACCGGGTAAATCCGGACATTGCAGCCTAGAGCCGCTATATAGATAGGCCGACGCATCAGCTTAAGTTTAGCCATTTTGGATAGGATTTTTCATTGTTGCTCTACTAGGGTTACCAGAGCAAAGCTTTGAGTTTCGCCAAATTTACTGAAAATAATACTTTATTTGATAAACAATTCACGTGCCGCTAATAATCGCTCGCAGTGAACAATTACCAAACGCGATTACTCGCCAGAAAAGACAACCACTCAAACACGCGCTCCGATCCAAAAAGGCTGATCTTAAGCTGATGCGCCAGCTCGTATATAAAGGGGCCTTAATGCAGCTAGCTGTTTACTATAAGCGGAAATATTGAACTTTGAAAACGAAGCTAAATAAATATTTCCTCAAATATGGCGAAGCCTGTAAAAACTGGTCTCGCACGATTTTATGACACGAAATCATCAAAAAGCTCAACAGGTAAAATTAGAGCCGCTATATAGACAGGCTGACGCATCAGCTTAAGTTTAGCCATTTTGGATCGGATTTTTCATTGTTGCACTTCTTGGGTTACCACAGCCAAGTTTCGGATTTCGCCAAATTTGCAGAAAATAATATTTTATTTTATAAACAATTCACGTGCCGCTAATAATCGCTCGCAGTGAACAATCACCAAACGCGATTACTCGCCAGAAAAGACAACCACTCAAACACGCGCTCCGATCCAAAAAGGCTGATCTTAAGCTGATGCGTCGGCTCGTATATATAGGGGCCTTATACAGATAGGCCGACGTATCAGCTTAAGTTTAGCCATTTTGGATCGGATTTTTCATTGTTGCACTGCTAGGGTTAGCACAGCAAAGTTCCAGATTTCGCCAAATTTGCCAAAAATAATATTTTATTCAATAAGCGATTCACGTGCCGCTAATAATTGCTCAAAGTGAACAATCGCCAAACGCGATAACTCGCCAGAAAAGACAACCACTCCAACACGCGCTCCGATCCAAAATGGCTGATCTTAAGCTGATGTGTCGGCTCGTATATATAGGGGCCTTAGGTAAAACTAGAGAACAAAAAACCTAAGTATTGATGGTATTGTACTAGTGATGGCAGGAAGCGATGCTTGGCATTGCGTCATTCAAAGAGGGCAAGACAAATCATGGAAATTTGCAAGTCGGACCCTCGGTATCACAATAAACTCGTTTCACAGTATGCATTTTTTTTCTCATTGTGATGATGCAGTACCAATACTGAGCTCTTTAAAAAACCACTTTAATATATCTAGTAAAACAAAAAGGCACTTAACTCCAGAAAGGTTACCGACCCCCGTGCTTTGTACTTCGAAAATGTTTTTGGAGCTGAGTGAATATTTTATCGAAATAAAAATGGAAGCAACTTTTTTTGCTAGGCGATGTAAGAAAATCTGTAGTTTTGAAAGACACCCCTGCATTTGTATAACCCCCACATTTGTATGATCAAGAGACAACCAACAAAAGTGAAAAAAAAAATAAAAATCTTGTGCGCAGGGGCAAATCCAACGTGGTTGAACCAAAATTTACAACATTTGTACTGAAATAGCTTCAAATTCGTTAATTAGTCATTCAGTGCAAAAGTGTAATATTCCGAAATCATGGTTGCTTATTTTTTATAAATTCAATTTGAAAAAAAAAAAGAAAAGAAAAATTTATTTGAATTTTGACATCTTGAATTCAAATTATGTTTTTCGCAACCACGAGTGTGTGTATGTAGGCGTGTGTGTTTGTGTGTGGGGGTATGTGTGTTTGTGTTAGGGGGTATGTGTATGTGTGTGCAGGCATGTGTGTTTGTGTCTGTGTGCTGACATAAGTGTGTGGGTAGTGGTGTGTATGAATGTGTGGGGTGGGGGTATGTGTATGTGTGGTGTAGGGGGTATGTGTATGTGTGTGCAGGCATGTGTGTTTGTGTCTGTGTGCTGACATAAGTGTGTGGGTAGCTGTGTGTATGAATGTGTGTGGGGGGGGGGTATGTGTATGTGTGTGTGTAGGCATATGTGTTTGTGTCTGTGTGCAGGCACGAATTTGTGGATAGTTGTGTGTATGTTTGTGTGTGTGTGTATGTGTAGGTGTCTGTATGTATGCGTGTGTGTATGTGTGTAGGTGTATGTGTGTATGTGTTCGTGTGTGTGTATGTGTGCGTGTGTGTGTATGTGTGCGTGTGTGTGTAGGTGTATGTATATGTGTAGGTGTCTGTATGTATGCGTGTGTGTATGTGTTTGTATATGTATGTATGTGTAGGTATTATGTGTGTGTATGTGTTTGTGTATGTGTGTAAGTGTAAGTGTTATGTGTGTGTGCATGCGTGTGTGTAGTTGTGTATGTATGCGCGTGTGTGTTGGACATGGATGCAACCTGGAGACGGCTTTCGCTATAGGAGCAGCATCGTGAGGAAGCGGTCGACGGTGATGGTGCGGAGGGTGGCGCTGGGAAAATAAAATGATAGCACGCCAAAAAACAGTCAAATGAAAGCAATAAGCAATCGTGATTGCTCAAAAAAAAAATCAGTTCTATCTTTTGTTTTGCAACAATCCTAATCTTCTCAGCCCAACACTCGTCAAAATTGCCTTTATTTTTGCATCAATTCACGTGTCAATGAATTCTGTCGTTCGAAGGAATAAAACTATTTACCTGTGAAATTGCTCTCCATCCAATAGCGTATCGGGTAACTTTCTGTTGCTAGTCTCTGGAAGTAGCAGAATGCACAAACCGCAAGTCGCGCAGAGCAGCCCATAGGCCCAGTAGCAAAGATGTGGTTGGGAATGTCCACCCTAATAGATCGAACAAATGTCAACTTCCATTCTTTCGGTTGGATCTCTTAGTGAATCAAACGTATTTCGATAAAATTACAGCATACAATACCAGTTAATCTGTATGATTGACTATAACTATAAACCTTAACTCATGAGTCGTTGTTGGTAAAAACTCTTATTAAATGTCACTCGCCCCTCCCCTCTCTCCCCGCCTGGAAAACCCTTTTCTGTTCTTAATAGCTACTGAAAGGAGCAGTAATTGTTTCCTCGAAGAGCTTTCCATGGGTCTTCAAATTATTCGTTATTTGTGGAGAAAAAAAATGTTGAATTTTCCTTTTATTAATCAAAATTTAAGGACAAATAAACACATGCAATTTTTTTTTTTAAATTGCTTTAAATTTTTTTTTTTTTTTTTGCATTTATATGCATTGAAGTCAAAAAAAAAAAAAAAAAAAAAGCAGAAACATGCAGTTGCATGTCACATATGCGTTCTCATACAATCCGAGCTCCAGTCATTACAAAACGCAGATGTAGTACAACACTCGACGTTAAATCCCGGTTATCACAAATTTGCCATTTCAACTGCGCATGCGTTCGGACTTAGCTGATTTCAAAAATCTTGCTAAAATTAATTAAACATTTTAAATTTGTTGATAAATATGAGATAGCAACAGATAAAAATTAGAAATCACAAAACTTTCTCTGATTTAGTTTTTAGATCTCGGTAAAGATTGAGTTTTGAGTCTTAATTATTAATGGATTCGGAGTCTGATTTTTCTATCAAAGGCCCTTTTCAGGGCCAAATTTTCAGCCTCAGAAGAGCGTACTAGAATTGCAGCATCACTTCTAATACAAAGCCTACAAAGCCGAACCATCAACCTAAATAAAAATATATAATACTGCTGTTCACGCATAACGTAAAATATCCGCAAAAGACGGACATCTGTATATTCCAATCATTTTTGAAGTGCACAACGTGTTTTACGTTTACGTTAAGTAAATATTTTCAAACCAATAAATATTGAAGTGTCATTTTTCCCTTTACATTATAAAGATTATCAGGTATTCATATCCGTAGTTTCATATAATATATCACGAAATCGCTGTGAAAATATTCTAATCGCATTCATTAATTTCTTGGGACTCTAGCTCAGCCTAAATATAAACAAGCAACACAAAATCTTAAAACAGAAAGCCCAAAAAGCTAAGTCCGCGCGCAAGCGCAGTTGAAATGGCAAATTTGTGATAACCGGGATTTAACGTCTACTTCATAGACTAATAATAAGAGTAGACCGAGCTATGGCAACCCTTTTGCTGCTCATAAACCAAACCATGTGACTGGTGGATATCCTAGCAACAGCGGGCGTTAATCGTAGCAGACGATCAACGCCAGCGCGAAATAAAATAAATAGAATTGATGGAATACGGAAGAATGATCTTTTATGGAGTCCGATTTGTAAATTTGTTATTCTAAGTTGTAAATATTTTGTTAATATAGTGAGTTTTTCGTTTAGATAGCATTGTGCATTTTCTTTAGTCAATTTCAATAACTCTCTAAGCAATAAAAGATGCAAGCGACCAAGAAGAATCAGCAAACGGTAAGATTTTTACCTACAGTTTCAATTTAAGATACCGATTAGTACATTTTTGCGTTAACGCAAAACGTTTACGCCATTTCGTTCACGCCAACGCTGACAGCTCCAAATGAAATAAAAGTTACCGAAAACTGATCAAAAACTATTACTAATGTCAAAATAATGCATAACTAAAAGAAAAACAGTTCAATCTCTGCACCTGGAAGTTTTTTTTTAATGAAAACACATTGTCTTAAAATATATGTCGAGTGCCAAACTATAGATAATGCTGCCATGTAGCAACCATGCTGCCAAAGTCTTCGCCAAGCTCTTCCACTAGTCACATGATACATCTATGAACCAATTTTCTTTATCAGCAAGAATGAGAAAGCTCGGTCTACTCTTATTATTAATCTATGGTCTACTTAGTATAACTCGATACGCAACTCCGTAGCAGCCACCACTGGCCGCCTGAAAGCCTCGGGCCGCCACGCGACGCGCGAATCTTGAAGTAAGGCAAAAGCGTAGTCTACGATTATCAGTGACGAGATTGGCAACGGCAAAAGTTTAGCACGCATGCGCTTTTCGGTCGCTTGCCTGTCTACTTAACGGTCTGGCTTGCCCATACGTCCGGTTTCTCGTAGTGTATCTAGTTCATATTAAATCTCTGTCACTAAACTCTACTCTTCTCTCTCACTCTGCTTCTTACCATGTGTGCAACAAAAGGAGCCAAAATGGCGCCCACCCTCGCTGCTGTGGAGCAGTATCCGACACCAACGCCCCTGACGGCCGTCGGGAAAAGCTCGGAGCTGTAGACGTAAAGGAGTGTGAATGAGATGACGGTGCAGAATTTGGCCATCATGAAGAGCGCCAACTTCCCTTTGCTATCTGGAAAAAAGAAATGATGTCCTTCAACTGGTAAGGTGAACCTAAGTAGTAGTAGTTTGGGGTGTATATTAGATAAAGCTCTCGATCGTAGCTTAAGTAGCGACACGTCCGCCATCTTGGGGCTGAACGATGCTTTCCCCTATGTCTGCTACGGTGAAATATCGTGTTTTGCTTCTTAAATGTGGTGTTTCTTGATTGTGAATTAACATGGAGTTAATAAGAAGCCACAACTAAGAAGCAAAGCAGGCTACTTCACCATTGCAGACGTAAGCATCGTTTAGCCCCAAGATGGCGGACGTGTCGCTACGATTCAGGGGTAGGGAGCATCATGACGATTCGAAGTAACATCGCAGTGCGGGGTCGGAAATGCTTTCCTGAACCGGTGATGTACACAGAAGAATCGTAACGAATGAGGCCGTAAGTGAAAAATATTTTTGATTTTGCATGTAAGAAGCGAAAGGTACGTTGGTTCAAGTAAGGGGCTGTTCACACATCGGCCGTCCGTGACGTCCGCGCCGTGTTTTTCCACCCGAAAGTGGTTTTCTTTGCTGTTTGCCATGACAGCAAGCCATCTTGGATGGAACCGGTTTCGATCAGAAAAGCCTTGCTATCTGACGGCCGTCAAAAGTAGGACAGCATTTAATTGGTTTCTGCTAAGCAGCGGGCTCTTCTCTTTGATGGCTGAATTTCGCCACGTGATTGATGTACGGCGATCCTATGTGAATGCTACCCTGTTTTCGTCGGCAGTCCGTCACGTCAGAAAACGGGATGGACGGGACGGACGGCCGATGTATGAACTGCCCTGTAGTGTTCGAAGCTTTTTCCCCAAGCTTTGATTCGCACCTCACATCTTCGGCGCATGCGACTCCGAACAGTCTGGAATACTCCCGGCATATCGAAAATTTCCCGGGTTTTGAAATCATTTTCGCCTCCCCCCCCCTATTGCCATAAGATTTCGAGTCGTCAGTATACCTCCTACCCCTCTTATGGGAGTTCTGAAACATTTAACTGAAACACTATGTATAGACCCAACATCCAATATCGACTGAGTACTTCAAGTAGGTAACTGCAAATTTGGAGAGAAAAAAAATAGAAGGTTTCACATTTGTTGAAAATTTCTGCTCGACAGAAGACATAAATGCTTCTGATTAAATAAAAGTTATAAATGGTAGTTTAATATATAACAATAAAGTCAAGCTTTAAATCATGAAAAAGCATTCATTTTTAGAGTTTTCCTTGAATCAGTATGAAAAAAAAAACTGAACTGCAGTTATCTACTGACTAATAGCATTCACCCAACGATACTTCTTGTGCGTTTCACAAAAGTTGGTGAATTAAAACAGGAAAATTTCCTACCCTTTTCTGTTATTTATTTGTATGAATAAAACTAAAATAGTACCTGAGTAATACTGTCCACCTCTGAGAGGTTGAACTATGGCCTTGAGCAAGCCCATTTCTTTCAAGGGAGAGCAATCAGCAAAAAGAGGAAGCGAGAAAATCCTGTACCGCTTGCTACCTCTTACCTGAATTATATTGTTCGCCAAATGAGCAATAACACTGCAAGCTAAAGCCGCAACTTCTTAAGCCGTTTTTCCTTACCCCTATTTCAATAAATGGAATCGTTTTAATAGGTCGGGCAGAATCGAAAATCGTGCTTTTTTTAATTTTAAGGACTCAACCGTGTAATGTGCTTTACACCCCGTATCTGATATAGGTTTAATGATTTGTGCGGTTTTTAAAATTTGGTATGCATTTATAAGAAATGTCTTTAAATGATTCTCCTAAACTTTTAAAGCACAAAGATATCGAGACTCTAAATGGTGCGAGCATATCTTTAATCTTTAAAGAACCAACTACCAGTAAGGCCGTCCAGCTGCTGCGACTACCTCTCAAAAAGCCTTCTTTTTAAAATTATTATTTTAATTATTTTTTTTCTCTCGTAATTATCTTTACCTTGTCGAGCGACCATTCCCGAATAAACTGCCAAGATGGCGCCAGCCACGAAAGAAGCATTGGACAGAGGTTTCCGTCTTCCATAGAATTTCGCTATGTACATAGACGACAAAGTTGCCGGAAATTCTACCAGACCAGCAAGGAAGAAATTCCAGTATGGGTCTCCCTCCAGCTCATTCGTACTCCACGTCAATGCGTAGTACACCAACGAAGTACTGAACCTATAAAATATATGTATGTCGAAGCATTACTTTGACGATATTTGTTATTGTTCTTTGATTGCATACAACGATTCAGTTTGGTCTTTTTCCTATCAAAACACTGTAGAATTTTTTTTTTTTTTTTGAGCAATCACGATTGCTTATTGTCCTCACTTGACCGTCTTTGATGTCCGGATGATTTCTATTGAATTTCAGCTCAGCTTATCCTTTTTTGGTAAATTTTCCTTAATATTCCAAAGTTAGTGATAAATCATAGATCCTGAGAACAAGCGATGACAGCACTTTTTTTTTTAATTTGCGGAGTAAAGAAACATAAAAAAAAACTATACATTTGTGTAAGATTAAATGAATAAGAGCAATTAAGTGATTGAAAAGAAGAAAAAAAAAAGCAACTGGGTGATTCTCCAAAAACCTGACATTTTCCAGTCACAAATTTTTTAAAAATAAAAATGCTGAAAAAAATCTGAAAAAAATTATACTTACTTTTTGTTAGGAACTTATTAAGGGGAAAATAGAGGGAACTCACTTAAACTATGCTACACCCTCAAAACAGGGGGTCAAATTTTCATACAGCAAGAGACTGACAAGCAGCACCAGGAGAGTTACAAAATGAATTTCTTCATGGGTTATTTAAAATGTAACTATGGTAATAAAGAAACAACTGAAGCCTAAATCACAAAGTATGGTTATTGAATGACAAAACAAAATTTATGTAAAACCTCCGTTAACGGACACCCCCAATTTCTTCGAGTACAAGTTCCATATAGGTTTTTCCATATTATTCACTCTGAATAGTTGACACTCCGAATAACGGACATTCATTTCAACGAAAAATAAAATCGATTGCTACATCAAAACTTTCGCTAAGTTAGCCATGCACAGTATGATAAAATTTACAAAACGAAAAGTTACCTTCTCATTACCTGCGAATCGTTTTGTAGTTCAGAAAATACAAACATAAAACAAAAACGGAATCAGCAATATTGATAACACGTATTTTACTTTGAATTTAAAGCAACTGCGAAATTTATAGCAACTTCACTTACCTACTCGACCCACATTTAGGCAAATAAATTTCTAACCAATAAATCTCTTTTGGAACGCTTCGTCTGAACAAAAAAATTTTTTAAAAAAATATATTAATTTTAATTTTTGGCGTCTTGAATTCAAATTATGTTTTTCGCAATCACGAGCGTGTGTGTGTATGAATGCGCGTGTGTGTTTGTGTAGGCGCATGTGTGTGCGTTTGTGTAGGCGCATATGTGTGGGTGCGTGTGTGTATATATGCATGTGTGTGGGTGTGTGTGTGTATGTATGCATATGTGTGCGTGTTGTGTATGCAGTGCTGTGTGTGTACGCGCGTGTGTGTGTAGGCGTTCGTGTGTGAGTATGTAGGTATATGTGTTTGTGTCTGTGTGCAGGAATGAGTGTGTGTATATGTGTGTAGGAGTGTGTGTTTGTGTCTGTGTGCAGGCATGAGTGTGTGTATGTGTATGTGTGTGTGTGTAGGAGTGTGTGTTTGTGTCTGTGCGCAGGCATGAGTGTGTGTATGTGTGTGTAGGCGTGTGTGTGTATGTATGCGTGTAGGATATGGACCCAACATGGAGACGGGTTTCGCAAGAGGAGCAGCGTCGTGAGGCCGGTCGACGCGACGGTGTTGCTGGCAGAGGGTGCTGGCGGGAAAATAAAATGATAGGAATTCAAAACTGTCAAATGAGAACAATAAGCAATCGTGATTGCTCAATAAATAGAATTATTCTACTGATACAGTTTTTATTTATCGTTGCCAAATTTAACTTTCTTTTTTTCAATCAATCTTATTTTCAAACTAATGTAATGTAACTAAATCCTTCTATTCTAGGAGAGTGATTGTTTTAGGACAGGAGTTTAACTTTTTTTTAGGACAGGAGTATGACACTTTTTCCAGGACTGGAGTATGACAAGTTCCACAAAATTTACCTGTTATGTAGGCCGAGGATTATATTTAAGATAAATAAAGTTATTTTTCTACTCTAACTTCTTAATTAAACCACACACTATGAGTAGAGTTAAAATTTTTCGTTTATTTAAAACAGAAATATTGTCCAAGAGAATGACAGCGAAAACGTTTCATACCCTATACTTGAACTTCAAAATTTTAATGAGAACAGCAGACAAATCATATTAACAAAATACTCAAGGAATCCAACAAAATGATGATAATAAACAGTTTTATAGAACAGCAAATATAAAATTCTTTTTTTTTATCTATAATAATTGAACTCTTTCCTAGGACAGGAGAATGACATGAAAACCTGGAGACAAAGTTTAAAACGATGTACCTTGATGATTTAAATAATTAAATTGATTTAAAGAATGCTATTTTACACCTTTAAGTATGCTTAATTTTGTACTACAAATTGAATTTGTGGAATGTTGGTATAAAATTTTTGAATAATTTAAGTCCATTTGAAAAACGGATGGGGACATGCCAAAAGTGTGACTTTCTGGTTATTCAAAAATTTTTGTAGAAAAAAACTAAATGAGTTATTGTTTTAATAACAGTAGAATAACATCAGATAAGTTATTTCTAACTATTAAAAAAATGAAAACACTTTCTGGGTTTCGTGGGTTAAACAATTTTTGTGTTAGGCTACGGGGATATAATATTGTTAGGATTTTGGAGAATCACCCAACTATGATTAATTTTCATGATTTATTTCACTAATTCTTTTTCAGAGCACTTGGTTACAACGAGCAAATATCGCGGTTCCTTTGCGCTCTTTATAAGCGAGTTCGACTGTACTACCTATACTCTCATTATAAATTCGTTTCTTCCTATAGATATCAGTATAGAGTTTATAATCAGTATAGTATTTTATAATCAAGTTCGACTGTACTACCTATACTCTCATTATAAATTCGTTTCTTCCTATAGATATCAGTATAGAATTTATAATCAGGATAGAATTATCAGTATAGTATTTTATAAGCGAGTTCGACTGTACTATCTATACTATCATTATAAATTCGTTTCTTCCTATGGATATCAGTATAGAAACACTTAAGACATGATATACTTCGTGTGGAAAACTGTTATCTAGTAGATGCAGATTTTTGTTAATAAAAAATTTTGCAATTAAAAGCTACCTTATTTAAATATGATAGCAATTTCTGAAAAAAAAGTTCACCCCACTGTATTAACTATTAAGCCATAAATGCTTTAAAATATATAACAAGATTAAGAAGTATTCATTGTGACATAAACAATATTCGTTGTGACATAAACAAACGAAATTATCTTTTACCAGATGAAGAACTGATGAAATGTAGATCTTCTTAAATTTGGGTATTTTAATAAATCCATTATACTTTCTTTCTTGTTTAAAGAACTTCTTTCCTGTAAATAAAAAAAAAGCTCTATTTTTATTCTGAAATCTTAACTTTCAACTTAGTTTAAGATTTGTAATATAAATATTTACCATTGAAAATAGAATAAATTATTAATAGGTTATATATATACACTGGGTATTTCATAAAAATTGGGGAAACATTGTAGCAAGTATGTTGGAGTACACACCCAAACAAACAACTTTCATGAATTGCATGGTCAAAATCCAAACGCTGGAGTGTGCCAGAGATGATGTTGTTGTACGAAGCAAATTGCTCAAAAGTACGATTAATTTACAAAAGCCGGTTTGATGACATACGAATACAATAAGTACTCAAATAAGTAACTAATAGCAATGGCTATGCAGGCGGTACAGACCGAAGAAAGGATTGAAGAATTTTCTGAAATCCTAGCCATATCGTGCTGTTCAACTAATACGGCCAGAAATCTGGCGTCGAAGCCTTGTTCAGATTCAATGTAGGTACACACTACAGCTTACAGCTGCACCTTCGAAAATATATCAGGGAATACCACCTTCTTGCAATATTTTTTCTTTCTTTCAGACCAGAATGTCAAATCGAATCAAAATTTCCAAAAATGGGGCTTACCCCTTTTTGTTGCAAGCCCTTCAATTTTCGATACTCAAATGCATGGGTGCAATGCTCATGCTGGCAGTAATTCTCTAAACGTCACTACAATTGAACATACATATAAAGTACACAGTATCTCATATGCCATTGGTAAAATGAGTCCGTCTAACACAGATATGGATATGAACATTCAAATCTTATTCGGTCTCCTACACGTCTTCTCTAAAAATTCCACCCAACACAATCTTTGGGATCAGTAAGTTACCGTCCTTAAACAAGGGCTGAGGTAGAACCAGCGATCCTTGGTAGAACTACATGCAGTACACTAACAGCCTGGTTATCACATCCAGAGTCAATTATTTTACACAGACACAATTTACCTTATCAATACAATTATAGTTCGTTGGCACTCTCAGTTTCAATGAGATGATATCTGCCTCCAGCTTGGTAGTTCACTATTTCAGACGAATGAGTTCATAACAAGCACAAAACAAAACTGCTGTCCTGGGTGTGATTAAAGCCCCAAATCGTAGCTTAAGTAGCGACACGTCCGCCATCTTGGGGCTGAACTCGCTTTCTTCCTATGTTTGCCATGAAGAACTAGCCTGCTTTGCTTCTTGATTGTGGTTTCTTATTAACTCTACATTAATCCACAATCAAGAGGTTCCACAATCAAGAACCAAAGCAAGTTAGTTCTTCATAGCAAACATAGGAAGAAAGCGAGTTTAGCCCCGAGATGGCAAACGTGTCGCTACTTAAGCTACGATCTAGGACTTTAGGTGTGATAACCGGGCTTTCGGTAGATTGCATGGGCGCCCATATGCAAAATTTTAAGGGGGGGGGGGCTCAGATATTTTCCCCATGGTTTAGCAGGATATTTTCCCCATAGAACAAGATTTCAGTACAGATTAGAGTTATTGAAATTTGATATTTTTTAATAACTTACTCACTATAGGCTGGAAAAGAAATGTTTTTTCATTTTTGCAAAGAAAAAAGAATTAAAAGCGAGGAATTTTAAAGGGGGGGGGGGCTTGAGCTTTCACTTGCCCCCCTATATGGGCGCCCTTGGTAGATTTTATGCTATCTTTGAACTTACAAAAAAAATTCGTCCCTAGCACTTCTGCATGTCAAAAGTTATCTCTTTTGTTATTCAAGATTTGATCTGACAAAGAGTGCAAAAAAAAAAAAAAAAAAAAAAAAAACTCTAGGAATTCAATTATAACTTCACCATGTGGCTCACAAAAAATCATTTGTATTGATGCAGTTTATCTGTTTGGTACAGCGAGAACCAAACAAAAAGGGAAGAGAAAAAGAAAATGCGCTTTTCGGCTTCACGGCTGATTATCATTTTTTCTCTATATAATTACCGTGAAGTCCGTGAAATTTATTCTTTATATGGGGCTAAAACTTTTTCCTCCATGGTTTTTGTCCCAAATTTAATTCACATAATTTCTTTATAAGGTTGTGGCAACAGTCTAAAAAATACTTCGACTTTGATTGATTTTCGAATTGAATTGTTGTGTTTAACCGTCGTCATTAAAGGGGACTGGGCGACGTTAAATATGCTCGTGGTCTCAATGTCCTCCAAGTGAAACGATACCTCTGGGGGTGCTAGTACTAGGTAGCTATTAGCTCCTGGACTAGTTCTAAATTCTCATTAACTGTTCGATCCGGTGATGGTGCTGCCATCTATCGGTATATAAAATAATGGAGGCAAGGCACTTAGTATGCAGTCCTCGACATAAATACAGTTGTAGTCAGTTGTGACTCTGAATAGGAATAGGAATTGTTGTGTTCTGTGTGCTAGTTGTGGTGCTTTGTTCTTGTCTGAGTGTGAAATTATTCTTGAGTTGTGTTTTGAGTTTCTTTGTGCGAATTCTTCTGAATTCATTCATTACAGTCCACTATTAAATCGAATTTTTGTGAACCTTGAACAAAGTCATATTTTTTTGTGAATTCTGTGCTTTTCATTTATGACTCGTATTCATCACTATCATCCCTAAAGGTTTGTTTTACAGTACAGAATCGTCTCGGTAACGATACCCTTTCTGTAGAAAAAAGAAATAAACTATAGAGGGCCTTTGATCTGGCCATACCTGCCTTCAGAGCTCTGGAGCAAAGTTTGAGCAGGGGTACTTGTACATCATCCGGGGACTTCCCGTTGCGGATGCAGGCGCTGAGCAGCAGAGTTTCCGCCTTCTCGGCTTGTCCAGTGATCAGCAACCATCGCGGAGATTCTTCTAAAAGCCTAGGGGAAAAAATCAGAATTCCCAGTTTTTTAATGAATCCTTAAGTTTTGGGCCGCTGCAAGCTCAATGCAAGCAACTTTCTTCGTAGGAGATTGATAACTCTCAATGAAGTGGAGACAAAAGGTAGCTATAGATTTCTCACACTTTGTTTGTGAATCCGTAAGTTATGGCCGATGCAAGTAATTTTCTTCGTTGGAGAAAGGTAACTGTCAACGAAGTGGAGAGAAAAGGTAAATTTCGACCACGGAGAGATGGCGGATGACCTTAAACCGAAAGCATCGTTTGTGCCATTTGTTTGAAAACATTTGCGATTTTAGCTATTTTTGAGAATATTGATCAGGTACTAGAAAGTAGTATGAGTATACGGGAAAGTTGGCTCGTCTAGATCTAGGCAGAACGTCTTGTTGTGCTTTAAAATACTTCACAAATTCGGACGGTTCGGTACTGTTTTGGAATTCAGAAACCCCCTTCGTTCCTTCTCGGGGGCCCAAGTACCTCCCTGCCGAATTTGGTCGAGATCCGACGTAAACTGTGGATTTGTACAGGGAACATACATACATACATATAAACATATACAGGTCGTCCTGAAAAAGACTGACTGTTTTCAAAAATTTATTACGGGAAAATGGTGAGTGATAAAAAAGAAATATCTGCAGAAAAGTTATGTGGTGGGCCGTAACTTTCGTTCCTCAGAGTTCCAAAAAAATTAGTTCACATTTTTTTTCAATAGATGGCGCTGCAGATAGTAAGCCTCTAAGTCAAAAAATAATTATTGGAATTCACCGATTTTTCTTCCTATTGCGACATGTGGTTGCAGCCGGCGGCAGGCCATTATGAAAATATTGTTGTGTACTTTTGTTTATTAAATTTTTTTCGAAAAACTATGATGTAATTTTCTGTCTTTCTCTGATTTACGGTCTTACAATCTGCAGCGCCATCTATTGGAAAATTTGTGAACTAAAATTCGGAAACTTGCGGCCCACCGAATGAATTTTCAGCAAAAAAAATTTTTTTTTAACAATTATTTTTCTGTTATAAATTTTTGAAAACTGTCAGTCTTTTTCATGACACCCTGTATATTCTCCATTTTATATATATGTATGAAATGCGCTCAATAGTTTTGACCCGCCCTGTGTATTATAAATTCCTGGATTGTGTCTAGGTGTTCATTTAGTGGTCAGATACTGTATTTTTATTTATACAGCGATTCCCATTCAATAAAATATATGAACTGAAATATTTTCATCATTCGGATTTCGCTGTTTTACACTGTCATTGAAATGTAGCTAACGACCAAACGGCACGACCTTGAGGGTCACGGATTTTGACAAAATTCCAGCTATAGGTCCATTCCCACTAGGTATGAGCGCAGGTAAAGCGGTTTGACTGCATAGGCCCTGGTTTGGCTGCAACGAGGGCCCAAAGTTGCTAGTTTGGCCCTAGAAATGCAATGGCGTTTCCATTGGAATTTCAGACTTCGACACTACGTTCAACCTCCCAACAATTTTGGCATCTTTTGTTAGTAAATTGAGTATAATTGAGAACACGTATTTATTTATGGGCACTATCTAAGTTATTTGAAAAGTCGAAACGATCTTTTATTTTTTGTGTGTGTGCCATGTGCAATAAATAAGAGCTTTCTCACCTCTCCCATTTTTGCCATAGACTAATAATAAGAGTAGACCGAGCTTTCTCATTCTTGCTGATGAAGAAAATTGGTTCATAGATGTATCATGTGACTGGTGGAAGGGCTTGGCGAAGACTTTGGCAGCATGGTTGCTAGATGGAAACATTATCTATAGTTTGGCACTCGACATGTATTTTAAGACGTAATGTGTTTTCATTATAATTTTTTTCCAGGTGCTGAAATTGAACTGTTTTTCTTTTAGTTATGCATTATTTTGACATTAGTAATTAATTTTTGATCACAGTTTTCAGTAACTTTTATTTCATTCGGAACTGCTAGGTCAGCGTTGGCGTTAACGTAATGGCGTAAACGTTTTGCGTCAAGGTAAAAATGTACTAATCGGTATCTTAAATTGAAATTGTAGGTAAAAATCTTACCGTTTGCCGATTCTTTTTAGGCGCTTGTATCTTTAATTACTTAGAGAGTTATTGAAATTGAATAAGGAAAATGCACAGTACTATCTAAACGAAAAACTCACTATATTGACAAAATTTTTACAACTTAGAATAACAAATTGACAAATCGGACTCCATTAAAGATCATTCTTCCGTGTTCCATCAATTCAATTAATTTTATTTATTGTTGATCGTCTGCTACGATCAACGCCCGCTGTTGCTAGGATATCCACCAGTCACATGGTTTGTTTATGAGCTGCAAAAGGGTTGCCATAGCTCGGTCTACTCTTATTATTAGTCTATGATTTTTGCTTATCAATGTGGGGTATCTTTGATAGCAGACGATAAATATCCTGTTAAAGTAAATGTTTTTATTAGCAAACGATAAATACTTTTTACTAGCACACGATTAATATAAAACGAAAATAATTAGTTTCATTTGCAAACGATAAATATCCTGTTACTATGTTATTTTGGCATTCAAGTTACTGAAATTAAAAGTAGTAACCAATTTAAATTTGAGAACCGCTTATTAAAAATTAGTATCCAACGTAATTAATTCAAAGGTAAGCATGCAAATGGCTCATACTGCAGTACAGTAGCAGAAAAATAGATAAAAAAAAGGTGATTTTAAAGGAAACTCCGTTGCATCCCGTGTCCAAATTATCAACTTCTGACCCCCGTTGCAGCCGAACTAGGGCCTATGCAGTCAAACCGCTTTACCTACGCTCGTACCTAGTAGGAATTGACCCATATCTAGAATTTTGTCCAAATCCGTGACCCTCAAGGTCGTGCCGTTTGTAGTATGATGAAGTTATTAAAAATTACCACAGCATCAGGATCATCGCTGCCCAGGGAAGTGTGATGGCGACTTGCAAAGGTCTCCAGTCTCTGATGAACCAAGCGATAGCGGGTAATGTCACGTACCCGCATGTCCAGCCAAATTTGCAAGCGACACCATATACTGGCCGCACCTCCGATCCCATCACTTCCATCACTAAGAAGAAAAACAATAGCTCATGCAGGGCAAGTTTATGTGAATGACGCTACGCGTTGCACACATTTTTATTGAGTCGGTTTAGACTCAGGGACCAGGGTTGCCAGAATTAAGAAGAGTAAATACGGGACAGGCTTCTAGGAGTGAAAAGGAGGGGGGGGGGGTATTAATGACACGTCTATGCAAGATAACTCTGAAATATTGAATCGCAACGAAGCATTAAACGTCACAAATGTCACCTGTCAAAGTATAAAAATCGTTTTCGTTGCAATTGACGACGCATGCGCAGAAATACAGGGGTGCCTACCTATGGGAGGGTCGTGGCGCAGACTACGCCATTGAAATGTTTAGGGAGGGGGTGTTTTAAGTGGTAATTTTCATTTTGGGAGGGGGTTTGCTATTGAAGGGTGGGCACTCCTGAGAAATATATTCTCCAACATCAGTCAATGAGCAAAGAAGCAACCATTCAGTTCGTCATGGTCTGCTGCCGAAACAAAAATATACAAACCAAGTTAAAAGAAAAATAATTTTTTCGTTTGCTGCCACATGATTTTCTTATGGCTCATTGTTTCGCATTTTTTGTTTTTGAGCAATCACGATTGCTTATTGTTCTCATTTGACTGTTTTTGGCGTTACGCTGATTTTTCCCACCGCCACCCTCCGCACCATCACCGTGGACCGGCTGGCTCCTCACGATGCTGCTCCTCTAGCGAAAGCCGTCTCCAGGTTGCATCCATGTCCCACACACACGCGCATACATACACAACTACACACACACACGCGCACACACACACAAACACATACACACATACAAACACTTACACACACGCATACATACAGACACCCACGCATACACACACACACACATACACAACTACCCACACATTCATGCATGCACACAGACACAAACACATATGCCTACACACACATACACATACCTCCCCACACACACATTCATGCACACAAACACACATACCCCCCACCCACAAACACACACGCCTACATACTTACACTCGTGATTGCGAAAAACATAATTTAAATTCAAGATGTCAAAATTCAAATTAATTTTTTTTACTTTATTTTTTTCCTTAAAGTAATGTCTCGTTTTGTAAAATATTGTTATCAGCTAGAATACGGGATTTTAGCCGTCCCGTATGGAAGTTTCCCGGGACGCGGGACAATTTTTCAAAATACGGGACTGTCCTTTGAAATCCGGGACGTCTGGCAACCCTGTCAGGGACTGAGTTACGGCAGGGCATTCGGGGCCCGGGGCACCAAAGGAAAGGAGGCACCAAATTTCTGTCATCAATTTTTTTTTTAGGGACCACTGTTCGGGGCCTCTAACTAAAAAGCAAAAAAATTTTGTCATTTGAAAATTTTTTTTATTAAATGAAAGCATATCAGCCAATTGTTGTGGAGAACGATCATTTTCGTAATTGAAGAGAATTAAGTGTCCTTTGCGTACTCTCATTTCTGATGGTAAATTATTTTTATTAGCTCTGTTATCAATAGAAGGAAGTTTGACCTAAAGCTTGATTACGAGGACATTATAGATGAATTTACTACAAGAAAACAAAGGAGAATATATATAAAGAATCATTGATGCGCAGAAAGCACATTATGATTTACCTTTACCATTTGTATCATAGTTTTTCCATCTGCGACTGTAAAAAAATTTCTAACATGAAAACCATAAAATTATTTTAGATTTATATCAAATGATTTC
The DNA here is from genome assembly GCF_026930045.1 of Uloborus diversus. Lineage (NCBI taxonomy): Eukaryota > Metazoa > Arthropoda > Arachnida > Araneae > Uloboridae > Uloborus > Uloborus diversus. The sequence goes on from NC_072732.1 coordinate 14,354,125, forward strand.
TTTGCAAAACATCGTAATTATTAACTTTTTTCGTATGAAATCGATATTTTAAAGTTTTCTTTCTATCAAAATAATATCCAACACTCTTACCTTCATATTTTTTGTGGGGGGGGGGGCCATATCTGTCAGTGCCCAGGGCACCACGTGTGCAAATCGGTCCCTGTTTAGGCGTGGAAGGGGGGGGGGAGAGAAAACGAACAGCACAATTACGTAGATTTTACATGAATATGTTAAAAATCGTATCATTTGCCTATCATAGAATTTCCTTAATGTCGTGTAAACTTCAAGTGTGTAGCTCGTCGCCTTCTTGGTGTAGCAATTTAAATGGCCAGTAGTTTGTATAAAAAAAGGTCTTAACATTTATAATCAAACTAGAAAGTCCCCCGTCAAGATGCGATGGGTGAAAATTGATTCTACTCTTCTACATTTGAACGAAGCAATTGCCTGTTTGGTGATATTTTGACAGTTGAAATTTTAACCCTAACTACAGTGGATGAACAGTAAACTCCATTTGCTGTTTCAATTTTACCATTTTTACGTTCTCCTAAAGTGAGTGTTACCTGTAAAACAGTTGAGTTACCGGATCCAGTTCAGCCTCGTAAAAATAAAGCATTTCCCTGCATGTCATATATTACCAAAAAATATTATCATGCCGTGGCTCAAGTTTCATTGTTGATGACGTCAGGAGCGTTACTCGATCATTCGCTATTATATGAATGAGAATTCTGTTTATTATAATTTTTATTTGTTGTTCTACTTTTTTACTTCCTTTTACAAAAAAGGAAGTATTGTATTCGCGAAAAAATTTTCACTCAAAAATCGCCCTTAATTTCCATTTTGCTCACCCCCAAATGAATGTTGAGTTTTTTTTTCGATTCGACCACATGCGGAAAAGTGCCTAAGAATGTATAGACACGCGAAATATCCATTTTGACCATCACCGAGGTAATTACAACGACTTTTCTCGTGACGTCTGTATGTATGTGCGTATGTGTGTATGTGCGTATGTGCGTATGTGCGTATGTGCGTATGTATCTCGCATAACTCAAAAATGGTATGTCCTAGAAAGTTGAAATTTGGTACATAGACTCGTAGTGGGGTCTAGTTGTGCACCTCCCCTTTTGGTTGCTTTCGGATGTTCCTAAGGGGGTCTTTTGCACCTTTTTGGGGGGAAATCATTGTTAATTTCGATGTAAACTCAAGTGGCGTTATAATTTGTCGGACACTTGGCGATATATCGCCAGTCTTTTGGTCGCCAAGTTTTGTCGCCAACTTGGCGACAAATTTGGCGGAGTTTTTTTTTTTTTTTTTTTTGGTTTCAATTTGGCCATTGTTGGTGATATTTAGAGAATAAATATTGAATCACATTAAAATTGCCAATAATGGGGAAATGACATTAAATTGGAGTAAAAGGAAGTCATGTGATGCACACATCAGCTCGTTATGTCTTAACTTTTTACGTAAAAATTTGTTTTGCGCCTGAAGTTAGAAAAGAATTTTTTTAATAAATATTTCTTTTTAAAATTTGTGGGTTTTTTTTAACAAAAATAATTTTTTGTGCTATATACGATATTAATTTTGCCGTGGGTTGTCAAGAAGAGTGCTGTAAAATAAACAAATTGCCAGTGAGGCAAAGGAAAATTGTAGAACAAACAGGTTAGCGGGGGGGGGGAGGGGGCAAAAAGGCATTATAAAATGAATAAATTTCAGTCGGGCCAAAAGGGCATAATAAACATATTTATAACGAGGCAAAGAGACTTTGTAACATAAACAAGTTTGCAGTGGAGCCAAAAGGACATTGTAAAATGGACGAATTTACAGTCGGACCAATAGGACAATGTAAAATAAACATATTTATAGCCAGGCAAAGAGACTTTGTAACATAAACAAGTTTGCAGTGGAGCCAAAAGGACCTCGTAAAGAGGACGAATTTACAGTCGGACCAATAGGACAATTCAGTAAATTACCGCCCAATAGCTAGGGCTAAAGCAGAATTACATGAAATACACCGCCAGCTCAGTCATTTCCAGCCGAGGACTGCAGTTTCGTGCTTATTAGCACTCATCAGCCCGGCATAGGAAAAGGACAATGTAAAATAAACATATTTACAGCGAGGCATTGAGACATTGCAAGATAAACAAATTAATAGTGAAGGCAGCGGTGTTTAGGGACCGCTTTGAATCTAACTTTCCAAAAAAATTTCTAAATGTGAAAATATTGTTTTGAAGCAGTTATCAATTTACCGCAATGCCACTTATTAAATACACTTTCTTCAATCGTTGAAAAACCAACATTGTAACGCATAAATTAAACAAAGAAAAATCTATTAATTTGTTTTTGATAAACGTTAAAGTCTCCACTAGTAAAAAATTCAGTACTAAGTTGAAAATTTCAATTTATAATTTTTTTAAAACTTGGCTTTGTGAAGATATTGATTCAGCTGACTTATTTGACACTAGTGGTACCCGCACGGCTTTTCCCGTAATAGAATAATTAAAAGTTCTTTTGGTTCGCCTGTATATTTACAAATAATGCATGGTGAATTTTCTCGCCAATTGGCTTGTACCCATGTTACAATTCCACGTTATGATATTGTGCCCTTGTTACGGTTCCACGTTATCACGTTATGATAATTTCGTAATTTACTCGTTCGTCTTATGATAATTTTGTTCTTAAAATTGGAATAGAAAAAGAACCACATCGAGTTTTCGAAAAATCGCTTCGAGGTGCACACTAGGGTGGGCCGAAATAAGCCGAAAAATTTTTTTTTTCGAAATCATTTTTTGGATAGCGCGCAAAAGTTGCGTAGTGAGCTAGTTAGCACTCACAAAAAATTTCTTGGATATTAAAAAATATCTAGCCGGCGCTATTTGACACTGAAAAACCGAAAAAAAAAGAGAAAAATGAATTTTTGTCGAAATTTAAAAAAAAAAACTAAATTCCAAATATTTTGCTGGAATGCACCGAAAATGTTATATAATGAGCCAGTTCGAGCCCATAAAATGTTTCATTGATTTTAATGAGCATTTAACCGCTCCTTTCCGACTTCAAAAATTGGAGAAAAATGAAAAAATATTGAATTTCTTTAAAATCCAATGTGAAAATTATTTTTCAAAATTAAATCATAGACTAATTAATTAAAAAGCGCCATTAATCATAGTAATTATTACCACGCAATAGTATCATACATTTTCGAGAACTACATATATAGATAATAAAATTTCAAAAAAGAAATCTTCAAATTTGATTTATAATACCTCATGCATAATGAATATTATTTTTTGGAATAATATTGTCCCTTGTTATCAAATGATAGAAGTTCTTTCCTAGCTTGAAGTTTAGCATGAATGTATCCATCTCGTGCAGTTTCACCACGAACTTTTATTGCAGCTTCGGTTATAGTTTCACACAACGTTTCACAGCTTGCGTGTGACAGGGAAATTTCTCGAAAGTAAACTCTGTAGAATGTTCTTTGCACATTTCTTTCCATTGTTGGTCTCTTAGATGCATTGTAAGAGGTGGCTCTGTTACAACACAGTTTGCCCAATCTACTGAATCAACAACTTCAAAATTGAGTTTAGGACGCTCAAAAAATCGTACACCATCCGAGCTCTTCGTCTTCTTATTTCTAGAGTTCAGAATGCGCCTAACAGCTAATTCCCGAATGTATTTTCTTGAGTCAGACAACTTTGTCAACAGTAGCTGTTCAGGATGAGCAAAATATGCATTACTTGAGAGAACTCCGAAAATTATCTCCTTAACGTTGTCTGGAAACTGCTTGCAAGAGAAATCATTTTCCAAAAATGTTGGGCGCGGTGCTGGCAGTTCGGTTTTATTTTTATTTCAAACCACATTGGAGCATAAACTAAAATTACATACTTTACAAGCATTGTAAGGTTTTCTGATGGAGTTGGAGTGCCTATATACAAGCGTAACAAACGGTTTGTAGTTGTCAGCCATCGCGCATGACTGACTGAGTTTGCCTGGGCTACTTACTGTCAGCCACGCTTGAACGACAACTACCATCTTTTACGGCAAGACAGATTCTATACAAATATTGTTGTTTAGTACTTAAATTTTTTATATCTTCCATGTTCAAAACCAGAAGATTGCAGTCAATTTTATCAAATATGACCGGCGGATTTTTTTCCCAATCTCTAAGAAGTTGTTCGATAGCTCTAGAATATAAATGTGGCCACTTTGTGCAACCGTCCAATTCCAGTATAAGATGCCTCAGTGGCAACTCATTGTGGACATTGGACACAAGACAGGACCCCTTTAATTGCTTAATTCCCAACTGTGGAGGTGTAGAATTACAGCATTTCTTGTCGGGGGGTTTTGTCTCTTAAGTGGGTCATCAAGTCGAGAGGAAGAAATGGCTTGAGAAAAAGAAGAATACTTGCGTTCAATTTATTAATCAGTTTAAAGGACTTCAGAGGATTCACATTTTTTTAATACTCAAGGGCTCTATTTGTCAAATATATATAAAATAGTTATAAAATAATCTTAGTTATAATAGAAGTAGTTGAGCGCCGTTTATTACCCAGGAGAAACAATTGGAACCGAAGATGCTGGAACCGAACACGCCAGAATTGGAACCGAAGATGAATTAGCATCTTATGTAACTATTTTTTTTATTTGAGTGTGTGCATTTTTTAAAATTGGCGTACAAATGTCGCATAAAATTGATTGAATTTTCACTGTTTTTTCTAAGTAACGTATTGCGTAACATTTCAGTACTTACTTATTTCGAAACTACTTTTATTTATTTATTTATTTTTTTCATTTTTCCAATGTTTCAGTCTTAAAGGAGCGTAGCTAAATATTCTACGAAATGTATGAAAGTCTTTGAGGATTTCAACTAATTCACTGACAGATACTTCTAATGTTTGCTGAAACTGGCTTCAAATTTTTATTTTCGACCCCCCCCCCCTTTTTTTTTTGAAAAAGTGCATTTTTGCCCTTTTCTTCAGTTTTTCAAGGTCAAATAGCGCTGGCTAAATATTAAAAAAATTTAGCGAAATTTTTTATGGGTAATAACGGGCCCATATAGCAACTTTTCCGCACTATCCAAAAACAGATTTCCAAAAAAAGTTTTTTCGGCCCACCCTAGTGCACACCCCCATGCTACAAACTAACTTTGCCAAATTTCATGAAAATCGGCCGAACGGTCTAGGCGCTATACGCGTCACAGAGGTCCAAACATCCTACAGACATCCAGACATCCTCCGGACAGAAAGACTTTGAGTTTTATTATTATTAGTAAAGATAAAGATAAAGATAAAGATTGGTAAATGCAGTGTTTTGAGTTACTGTAGTAGATCTGAGCCATTCTTGCATCCTTATAAAAATGACCAACAGTGTTTATTGCGTTCTGACTTTGCTACGGATTTGGGCATCACTTTTAGTACTCAACTTGATTTTATGCAACAAACAACAACATTGTTTCGGAGGCGTATAAGGTTCTGGGATTTTTAAAGCTAAGACTAAAGATTTTTCTAATGAACGAGCGCTTAAAACATTTTATTTTTGTCTTGTGCGCTCCAAACTTGAGTACTGCAGTCTTATTTGGGATCTTTTCTACAATAATAAAGCTAAAATTCTTGAGCAGATTCAATCCAAATTTGTTTATTACTTATGTTACAGAACTAATAATCAAGATATTTTAACTTATTTTTACTCTCATTTATGTAATACTAAATGTACCCGACGCCCGTTGCTACGCCAACAAAAAAATACATCATTATACTGATTTCATGACAATCGGTTGAACGGGGCAGAAGTTGCTACTCTGCAGTGCCACCTGGTGGCGAGTGGCTTCAATGAGCATATTATGCACCTTCTCCGTGGAAAAATACATATATATAGCAATTTTCATAATAATCGGTCCAGGTATCAAGTGAAGCCGTGACTATACTCAAATTTTGTACTCACGCAGTTTGCAAGATCAATCCATTGCTAAAAATATCAAATAGAAAAAGTTTTAAATCCCCCCGTTGCATGAAAAGCCATAAAACAATAAAGAAAGAATTTATTTGTCCAAACTCAAGAAAAATGGCAACAGCTAACTTCTTATCAATGAGATCTTTCACGCGAATTAATTTCTGCAGCCGATCATTTTATTCGTATTTATCCAATGGATTGTGACTTAAATTGAAATAAAAAAGGAACTATCGATCGGATTTTTTTCGAACTGGTCTATAAACATTCCCAGTACCAAAAAATAACAAATGGTTAAAGTTTCAGCCAAATCTGCCGGGTAGTTTTTGAGTTCATGGATGACATACAGACCAACATTCATTTTTATATATATAGATTGATAATGTTTCCACTTTTAAATCACGCCGTGAACTTTTGCGTCTTCTTTTTTTCTATAAGTTTCTACATAATGTAATTGACTGCTCAGATATCGTTAATTCGATGCAACTTGCTGTCCCAAGTAGGACTCTTAAGAGTCGTTCTTCTTTTAAAAAAAATTTTACCAGACGGAACTATGTTGATAATTTTTGTCTTTTTGAATTTTAAAAGCTTTTTAACATTCATTGTCGTGACATAGATATTTTTAACTTGTTATTTTAATATTTTAAGTCTTTATGTTTTACTAGTGATACCCGCACGGCTTTGCCCGTAATAGAAAAATCAAAAGGCTTTTTGGTTCGCCTGTATATTTACAAATAATGCATGGTGAATTTTCTCGCCAGTTGGCTTGTACCCATCTTACGGTTCCACGTTATGATAATTTCGTATCTCGCCATTTGGCTTGTGCCCATGTTACGGTTCCACGTTATGATAATTTCGTAATTGACTCGTCCATCTTATGATATTTTTTTCTTAAAATTGGAATAGAAAAAGAACCAGATCGAATTTTTGAAAAATCGCTTCGAGGTGCACACCCCCATGCTACATACTAACTTTGTGCCAAATTTCATGAATATCGGTCGAACGGTTTAGGCGCTAAGCGCGTCACAAACATCCTACAGACATCCAGACATCCTCCGGACAGAAAGACTTTCAGCTTTATTATTAGTAAAGAATAAAGAATAAAGAATATTAAAAATATATAACTTGTTTTGATTGCTATTTTTATATTATTGTTGCCATTGTAAGGGTCAGTTCACACTAAGGCCGTCCGTCCCGTCCATCTCGTTTTTTTTCCATCTGAAACAGGTTTTCTTTGCTGGTTGCCATAAGAGCAAGCCATCTTGGACGGGACCGGTTTCGATCAGAAGAGCCTTGATATCTGACGGCCGTCAAAAGTAAAACAGCATTTCATTGGTTGCCGCCAAGCAGCGCGCTCTGCTCTTTGGTGGGTGAATTTAGCCACGTGATTGATGTACGGCGATCGTACGTGAAAGCTACCCTATTTTCGTCGGCAGTCAGTCACGTCAAAAAACGGGATGTATGGGACGGACGGCCGAGAAGTGAACAGCCCTTAACTGGATTCTTTCTGTAGAGTGCAATATTTTTAATAAATAATAAATAAATAAGTAAATAAATAAATAAATTGCAAGTATTTAAGGGTGCTTCTTCAAATTCTGTATCAACAAATTGAACATTGCTAGCAGCCTTCGTTATGCCGCAACGTGCTGAGATTGAACGTTGTTAAAATATGCTCGTTATATCATCAAAGTTTCTGGTATCGATAACCTTTTAAGAAGTGAGCGAAGCCATCTCGTAACGATCTATCATCCCAGAGACCAAAATGATAGCTACTAATCCTCATTTATCTACTTTTCCGGAAATGATAACTGTTAAGCTGACCTATTGACAGGACTAAATTTAGTGTCCAGATTCTTTTTAGTATCAGATCTTGAATTTCTTTTCAATTTAAAACTGTCTTCTATTGCTCTTATTTACGCCCATTATGCGACATATATGTTCCATAATGCTCCTTGTTTACTGAGATACCGAAACCTTAATAGTACTAGGCAAAAAAAAAAAAAAAAAATGGAAAAAAAGTAAGAAAATTATTTAAAATGTATATTATTATTATTCGTGATATATTTTTGCTTATTTTTTTATTTATTTACTTATTTTTGTTTTTGTCTTTAAAACACAAACTTCAATAATCTACTTTAGAGCTCATGGCACTCAAAGAGTTAAAATAATAATAAAAGCAGATCAATATGCAGTGGTGTACCCAGCATAGGGCGTTAATTTAGGGTGTCATCCCTCCCCCTCCCCGCTACAAAAGCAAAAAAAAAAGTTCCCTTTAAACATGAAATTCACACAGTTTTCAGAAACTACATTTGCGTCGTAAAGAAATTTTAAGTGGGCTAGGATACAAAGAACAAATAAAAACTATGAAAGATTTTTACATAATTCGCCCTAGACGCAGGCCTTCACAAGGTCAAAAAAAGTAAGGGGTTGAATGAAATTGGTGGCCGCTTAATTATTTCAAACGTACCTCAAACGCATTTAAAAAATAACGGGATTCAGTTTTTGGTACTAAGGGAAGTCCCTACTGGGACTAAGTATTGACAATATGAACCAAATCCTGAGAACAGTAATCACTCCATGATGTAGGGTGGGAAGAGGGGGGGAGTCCTGAATTTTTCCCCCAGGAAAAGTTTTAAAGTTGTAGTTCTAAAAATGAATTTTAGCTGCATATTTTTCAAAAACTTGCAATTCCACTCAGGGTGTCAACCCCCAGACGGGTGACACCCGGGGCGGACCGTCCCCCTTGCCCCTCCCCTTGTAGCGACGCCACTGCAATATGTAATAGGTACCTCATAGAAAAAAATACATTGCACTTTTAAATTAAATATTTTTACGCAAAGCAGATGTAAAACATCGTCATCTCGTGCTGTGGATATCACATGTCTTAGCATAAAATTTGACTCGACGTTAAATCCCGGTTATCACAAATTTGCCATTTCAACTGCGCTTGCGCACGGACTTAGCTGATTTCAAAAAGCTTGCTAAACTTAATTACAAAGATTTTAAATTTGGTAATAAATGTGAGATAGCAACAGATAAAAGTTAGAAATCACTAAGTTTCCTCTGATTTAGTTTTTAGGTCTCGGTAAAGATTGAATTTTGCGTCTTAATTATTAATGGATTCGGTGTTTGAATCGTCTGTTCTTTTTCAGGACCAAATTTTTAACCTCAGAAGAGCGTACTAGAATTGCAGCATCACTTCTAATACAAAGCTGAACCCTCAATTTAAATAAAAATGTATAATACTAAGTTGTTTACGCCTAATGTAAAATATCCGCAAAAGACGGATTTCTGTGCTAATATTCCGATCATTTTTGAAGTACACAACGTGTTTTACGTTTACGTTAAGTAAATATTTTCAAACTAATAAATATTGAAGTGTCATTTTTCTCTTAAGATTATCAGTTATTCATATCCGTAGTTTCATATAATGTATCACGAAACCGCTGTGAACATATTCTAGTCGCATTCATTAATTTGATGGGATTCTCGCTCAGCCTAAATATAAACAAGCAACACGAAATCTTAAAACAGAAAGCCCAAAAAGCTAAGTCCGTGCGCAAGCGCAGTTGAAATGGCAAATTTGTGATAACCGGGATTTAACGTCTAGTTAAAATTTGGTGACTGGGGTTTTCTGCACAACAGTCGAGCTCTTGATTCATTGATGTATTTGCAATGGAATTCCAGATTCATTCTTCATTGCAATCATTCAGGGTTAACTGGAATCATGAAGGTAAGCTTTTGGGTCATAATTCAAGTCCCTGTGGCGTCCTCCTATCATTTAAAAGCTCGTGCAATTGCAGTGTCTGACCATCGATTATATGGAAAGGCTATCCGGTTTATAGGCGGAAATGGACGTAACCATTAGTTTATAGGGGTGTTAGTTGGTTTGTTACAGACGTGCACTTTCGCATCTCTATCAATTAGCCCCATTTTTGTAAAAATTAAAATTTGCTCACGGCAATGTTTTCTTAATCTAAAGTATATTTGATATACATTCTCACTACAAAAATTAATTGATTTATTTATTCACAACATAGTTTTGAGATTACCATTTTGCTTTTATATTCCCGAACGAAATGAAAACATTTTATTTTATTTTTTTGTTGTTTCTATCGTTACTATTTTTGTTTCCCTTCATTTTATTTTACAGAATGCAATAAGGAATAAGGCACTAGTAACATCATAAAACGCGTGTATCAATATCCCATCGTTGTTTTCCCTTCTCCCCTGCCATATTCATTCAGATGGAATCGTCTTTACTTGGCCGATTGCCAAATTACACACAATCCGTAGTCGAACAGTATATTTTGGGCATTTGTGGATTTTATTCATTTTAAACTTTTCAAATAAAGCTGGTTTTCTAGGGTTCCTCTGAGTTATGTGTTTAAAAGTGTATTGCCACACTGCTTAGGTTCAGGCCTGAAATTGATTTGTTTACTTTCATTGAAAAAATCAACTTTATAATTACTATTATTTTACATTGTTTTTGGACGCAATTAAAAAGCGGATTTTGAGCATTGTTTAGTTTTCTCGTTGTTTATCATCTATTCTCTTCATTGAAATTTTCAATTTTGTTGTGAATATGCCTAAGTCAAGCGCAGAAAGAACAAGAGCGTGACGTGAGAGAAAACGTGTGGGTGAAGTGACAGTTCAGAAGGTAAAAAAAGGAAAACATTAAAGTTCTACTTCTATCGTGTGTCTTTGCGACACACATTTTGTTTTTCCTTATTAAACTATCGTACGGTTTTTTGGTAAGTATCTGCATAATAACAAACATTAGGAACCCGTCTGACATCACTGGATAATAATTTTATTTTTAGAATTTGAATTCCAGCTAAATAATTATAGAAACTCAAGCCCTTAGATAAGAACAATAAAAAACTTGTCTCTGAGGCATTTTTCTTTCTTTTCTCCCCTCTTTCTTGGAATGAACCATTTCACTCTTAAGTGATTTTTTTTTTTCTCCTGAAACCTGTTTCTTCACAATGGAGTTCCACGCGAAAAAAATAAAAACATTAGAAGATGCATTACGTAAGGAGCAAACTGTTGATTGAAAGTCAGTTTATCTTAAGAATTTTCAGACTAAAGTAAAAAAAAAATTGCTCCTCGCAGGACATTAACCACTCTGTTTGCGAAAACGAAAGCTGCAGCGGTTTGACCACGTGATGCCCGAAGTTGCTTTTTTTCATCGTGACGTCACAGATGCGAAGCCGACACTTCATTTTCCACACTAATTACCAGACATGAGCCGATGCGAGCGGCAGGTGGTTTTTGTTGACAGTGAAATTGCAATATAGGGATAGAGAGAAGATGAGGGCGAGCGATGCTTTTCTGTGTTCGACTGGGTAAGCGTGTGCTTTTATTTTTAAATAATCACATATAAATTTACATTGGGCACTGGCTGTAGCTTTTTATTGTTTTGAACTTCTGGATGGCCGAATATTTCACACTTGCAAAAGTTTTCCATAGAATACTTCTATATAGTCTACTTCTTGAACGCACTAAGTTCAGGGCTGTCATTTGGGGGTGGGGGTGGGGGGGGTCAATTGCCCTCCCTGTTTTTTTTTAAATTAATGTATTCACAGGTAAATAGGCGGGGGGGGGGGCGGGGTTTTTTCTGTTTTTGGTACAATTTACATTTAGTATGTACTCTTAGCCCTCCCCTCTTCCCCCTCAGAAAAACTCGAAATGACGGGCCTGACTTCGTGATAAAACAGCACTTGTTGCTTTTCCCATTTGTTGAAAATGAGAAGATCTTGGAGGCTAAGCTACGTATTTCATGCAACTCAATAATGTCTCTTTTATTAACTACTAGTGGTACCCGCACGGCTTTGCCCGTAATGGAAAAATTAAAAGGTCTTTTGGTTCGCCTGTATATTTACAAATAATGTATGGTGAATTTTCTCGCCAATTGGCTTGTACCCATGTTACGGTTCCACGTTATGATGATTTCGTATCTCGCCAATTGGCTTGTGCCCATGTTACGGTTCCTCGTTATAAGAATTTCGTAATTTACTCGTCCATCTTATGATATTTTTGTTCTTAAAATTGGAATAGAAAAAGAACCACATCGAATTTTTGAAAAATCGCTTCGAGGTGCACACCCCCATGCTACAAAGTAACTTTGTGCCAAATTTCATGAAAATCGGCCGAACGGTCTAGGCGCTATGCGCGTCGCAGAGATCCAGACATCCTACAGATATCCTCCGGCCAGAGATACTTTCAGCTTTATTATTAGTAAAATGACATATTTAACTAAATTTTTTAAAAATTCTTTTTTAAATTAAAAGTGAAACCTATCTTAATTTGACCGCTCAATTTGTTTGCCTACTTATTATTATTATTTTACGAAGATATTTTAAAATATACACATGTTTTTTTTTTTTTTTTCATAAAAGAAAAGTTAAGTATGTGTACTAGATTTGCACGAATTATTAGAAAGATTTTTGCTTCAGTTAGCAAATGTTAAATTTCAGAACAAAGTTCAACGCGAAATCCTACTCCGCCTAATTTGTATCGAATTTGAAATTCTTTTCAGCCCCCTCCCCCCCCATCTCTGTGTCTTTCTTCTTTAAGCAACAAACAGGACATGGTTTTAAATACACATCAAAAAGAAAAACACAATGCTCATGGAAATCGTGGGAGGAGTAAAGTCAGGGTTTAATTTTAATTTTTTAACAAAAAAATTGTAGGAACCCTCTGTGATTCCAAGAACTTATTTTCGTACATAAACAGTCAGGATACTGTCGAATACGCAAAAATTCTCATAAAGTTGAAAAGAAGAGTACCCCCTGTGTGCCCCCTGACCATTCGTCCCGCTTTGAATGGGATAATCTTCTGTTCTTCAGAAGCCAGTTTCGCCGAATGTCCATGATTTGATTATGATGAGCACTTTTACATTATTGTTACTGAAAGCATTTTATACTTGTCTGGCACTCAGGGCCCGACTAACTAAAAGTGAGGCCCAAGGCCCACAATAATTTGGAGGCCCCCTGAAGGCTATTATTTTAAAAATGTGTGTATTTTTTGTATAGTTGTAATTAGAGACGTACCGAGTAGCACTTTGGCCGAGTACCGAGTACTCGGCCTTTCACTACTCGGCCGAGTACCGAGTTACCGAGTACTCAGCCTTTCACTACTCGGCCGAGTTACCATGTACCAATTATGTTTTAAGAAGAACCACCGACACACATGTGATGAATTTTGAACTTATTGGAATAGTAGTATAGACCTCCTTGTCCATATAATAGTTTTTTAAAACTAAATTCGTGCTGAAATTTAATTACGCATTGTATAAACAATTTTGTTTGTGTCAAAAATTTTGCAAAAAAAATATTTTTAAAATTGAAAATAAATAAGTAAAAGGTATGATTAATCAAGTTGGATTTAAAAGCAGATAAAATAAATGTGCAGGAACATTGCAGACAAGTGTTTCTGCCCCCCCCCCCCGTTACAAGGAACGTCTTTTTCAGTGCATAACATGTGAGCTAAAGAATGTAAAGACATTCGACAAAAAAATCTGACTTTTGTCGGATGCCTTTAAATCCACGAGCTCCCATTTTGTGCATTGAAAAAGGAATTCCTTGCAACGCCAAAACACGTGTCTGCAGTGTTTCAGCACTGTGCTTTTAACGTTGTTTTATTTCCTTTTATTTTTAAAGCAAAGGTATTTTTATATTTTTTATTACTAATTTTTGTTTGTAGAAAAAATCCATTTTTAATACAAAAATTCCATATTTTCTATATTTACCTTTTTTGCAGAATTTTTAATAAATAAGTTTTATTAACTTTGGGGACATTATTCCATTGAAGCATTACAAACTTCATTATTCTCAAAATTTAAATTTGACTTATAAATTTTAATTGTAAATGATTGCAAAATATAATGCTTGCTTTTTTTTATATAAATTTTAGTGTCTGTCTTGGACGGTATTCAGTTTTTTGCAACTACTCGGTATTGGCAGAGTATCTGATCAGAATTTGCCCGAGTACCGAGTACTCGGCACATTGGCCGAGTACCGAGTAGTTACCGAGTACTCGGTACGTCACTAGTTGTAATGCTATGCATAATTCTTTAAGTAATTCATGGCCCTTAGGAAGAGGGGGCCCCAGGCCCAGGCCTAGTAGGCCTGTGCGGTAATCAGGCCCTGCGGCACTAGCGCACTCTCAGAAAGGGTTTTTCTGTCATAAATAAATCTCAGTTCTTTACTATCAACGTAATTGTAAGGAATCCCGCTAAGAATTTCTTTTATGTTTAAAATGAGCTCTAAATATTCTAAGTGGATTTGTTCTTCAGAAAACTATTAGTTCACGTAAATTCTTCATTTTCACTTATTCAGTTCTGTTCTTAAAATTGTATGTACATATTTTTTAAAAAAAATATTCTCTCCCAAAAACTTTGTTGCTTCGATTTGAAGAAAAAAAAACACACGGTTGCCGTAGGGATGAGCAAATAATGCTAAATTTACGTTGCGCGTGGAAATCGCGTGGTAAGCAGTCAAATGTTGAAAGGTTTTTTAATATAAGCTACCTTTTTATGTTATCAAGACGGGGCAACATTACTTTAAAACAATTTCTGACGAGCATCTATCCAGCTCGAACTGTGTCCCGTAAGAGCTCAACTTTTGCCTCTAAAAGGTGCAAAAAAAAAAAAAAAAAAAAAAAGTGCAGAAAATTTTAAAAAAGCGAAGTGAGTCGCACAGGTTTGTGAGCGCAAAAAATAAATAAATAGGAAAGATGCACCATAAAGTAAAAAAAAAAACGATAAATTTTTAAGAAAAAATTTACAAAATAAGAAAATTTGCGTTAAAATAAAAAATAAATTTAAAAAAGATTGAAAATAAATAAAAAATGTGCTCAGGCTTAAGGGCCTATAGACGGGAGGACGTATTGTTCCAAGGACCGATGGGCCAGCGGGCCAGTCCGCCCCTGCATCTATCGTTCATAACGTGTGGTGTAGTAAATAGTAAAATATCAGGAAGATTAACAATACGTACTCAAGGGGGTTTGGTTCACAAGCAGGGGCGTGCACAGGTGGGGGGGGACACCTGTTGGGCCCTTAGATCATTAACAATCTCAATGGTCCAAAGTTGGGCCCGGGCCCAAGGCTGAAGGAGGGCCGAGATTTTTAAAATGAGGGGTGAAATATATGTAGAGGCCGCGTAGGGGTAAACAATATGGATGGGGTCCCGTTAAAGCCATTTGTGACGGGCCCCGAAATTTCTGTGCACGGCCCTGTTCGTAATCCATCGGCAAATGCGAAAAATTGCTAAAAAAAATCGGCTCAACCAGTACCCAGGTGCCTTTTTGGGATTGAGGTTTTCCATGGCGCCCATCTTTTTTAATAGTAAATGAAAAACTTTTAAAACATACAGTGGCTCCCAAAAGTGTTCGTACACTTTGAAATTGTTTACTAAAACCAAAATAACTCGAAACTGAATTCGAATATGAAGTCCAATATTTTTCCACATCATTCCAATGTCATTCTAAATACAACCCAATGGTTTTTTTCAAAATATTGACGGATCTTCTTTTTGAAATGGGTCAGAAAACGAAGAGACAGAAAATAACACACCACAAAAGTCATCGTACACTCAAATATTTTCGAATAAATTCATGATTAAAATTATCATATGCAGTTTTATTAATATTTTTGCATTGTGTTGACCCTTATAAGTCATTTGGCTTTAATGTTTTGTTTATTTATTCCTTAATATTGTACTTATTACTATAAATTTGCTGGTATTCGTAAAAAAACCACAAACACCATTCGAAATTTGAATTTTGTCCTCACAGTAGCGCTAAATTGGTTTGAAATGTCTCTAAATTAGTTATTTTATTCCATTCTATAGTAAAGTGCTTGATAAAATGCTTTAAAGAAAGGAATCGGACCGAAAACAAGGTAAGAAAATGTCAACCGGCAAGTTGACAAAGCGTGATCAGAGATTTAAAACTGAAAAAATTATGAAAAATACACATTTGAGTGCTGTAAAACTTTCTACAGAGTTAAAAGAAAAATTTTGCGTTTAAATTTCACCTAAAATTTTTCGCCAAGTTCTTTGATTAGTTGGATTAAATGGGGCCTCTTCCCGCAGAAATTTTCTTGTTCGCGCGAAAAGAAAACAGAAAGCTTACGCTTTTCGTCGTAAAATCAAGGATAAATAAGCTCAAAACGTTTTAGAATTACGTCTCACTTACAGATAAAAATGAATTCAACAGTTTTGGTTAAATTGTTGCATTAATCATGAGGGTGGAGGTGTTCTAGTGTGAGGGTGCATATCAGCATCAAGACTTGGTAGTTTGGAATTTTTTGATGAAATAATGAATCATGCTATTCCTTTAAATATTTTAAAAACCAATTGTGAACTATTAGCCAAAAATTTGGTTATTGGAAACAACTTTGTTTTTTATCAAGATAACGATATGAAGCACACGGTTTTTCAACGTTTGCGTCTAGTGCCTCGAAAATTGTCGTAAAATTTAGAAAATACGCCCTCAATCTCCAGATTTGAACTTAATGTAACGTATTTAGAGATATCTGGAGGCTAGATTACGAAAATACGGTTTTTAAAACGAAAATAGAGCTGGAAGCAGTAAGACTCGAAGTGCGGTTTGAACACTTACTCAGAAATTACGCAAAAAAAAGAAAGAAAAAGAATGAAATCTATTCCCAGACGTTTAAAAGGTGTTATGAGTACTGTATGATATTCTACTAATTAATAACTTAATAAAAAGTTAGATTATTCAATAATATGTAGACATTTTATAAAGTGTACGAATACTTTTGTGACATAAAATTTCCGGCACTTTTTGGTTTTTGATTCTTTAAAAATTAAGTTTTAATATTTTTTAAACACTTTTCATGTAGTTTTGTTAAAAATTGATCATAGATCTTATAATTAAATACCTATTCCGGAATATTAATTCTAATCAATGGATTGGGGCCCATTTCGTTGAAAGTCGTAGGTGTACGAAGACTTTTGGGAGCCACTGTACATAGAATAAACAAGTTAAATTTTAAATAGCATTCGTTATAATCACTGCGAAGGATGAAATTGTTTATGTTGAGACGTTCAGGTGATAATAATTAGATAATCTGGTTGTTATGTCAGGAGTGCCCACCTAAGAGGGGGGGGGGAATATGGCGCAGACTGTGGCATTGGAATTTTTAGGGGGTTGTTTTGAGGGGTATTTTTCTTATTTTTGAGGGGGGGCTCCACGATATTGAGGACGGTGCACTCCTGCTTTTAGGGGGTCCACCCCTGGTTATATTTAATTTGAGATGCGGTTCACACTTGATATCCACACAAATGTGGAAATCTTAGCACAGGAATTGAGATGGGGAAAAGCAAGATGTATTTCAGGAATCTATTTCAGGACTTTGTTTAAACTAGATACATCTTTACACTTCCCCATAAATAAATAAATATTATTTTTGCAATTCTGATATTTCCTTAGCACCACGTTTACCCAATATTCTCAACTTGGTGCACCGCGCACCCCCACATATCTCCTCTCATCTTCCTAAGGGTACGCGTACCACACTTCGGAAAACATTGAAGCTCTTTTGAAAACTATCGAAAATGATTTAAAGTGTTTCTATATCTTCAATTATTCTTTCCTTGTTGATAGATATTTTTTTTCAAGTGGACATTGAAATCATCTATTGGTAACTCATTGCTAGATGACAGTTTTTATAACTGTTTCGATTATATTGCAATGTACTGCTGATATTAATCCCTTAATCCCTTTAAAATATACTACTAAAAGCCAGGATTCATTTCTGATGAATTTCGTTTGAGTCTGATAAAATGAGCATTGCCATCTAATAATCATCAATAATCAGACAAAAATATATCGCACACCGGCAAAAATAGTGATATACAACTAAAAAAAAAGCATTGGGGGGGGGGGGAATCAAGGTTTTACGCGAAAGTAGTTTTTATCGATTTAGTCTCAAATATTACAATACGTGAAAAATAAAAATAAAACGTGATGTTTTCTGGTAAGTTTTGCTGTCTAAATTAATAATAATTACATACTTAAAGTTCGAAAAAAATTTCTTCTAAGTTATGATATTTTAATCTATTGATGATATCGTCTGTGTGCCAAGCTAACTTTGTGCGAGTTCTGTGGCAAGGAAGAGCATTGAATTTAGATTTTAAATCAATAGCTAGAACGTTTTTTTTTTTTCTAAATTTTGAGTTCTGTCATTTTCTTTCGCAGGGTGCGATATATGAAATTATTTTTCAGAGTTCATCATATTTAGAGAAAATTTCGGAGCGACCCTGTTTGTCCACGCATGAAGCTATAGACTGGGAATTCTGAATAGTAACCACTGGCTTCCAGAGTCACAAAAAATGGTAGCCACTTTTGACTTTTGGTAGCCATTTTTTAAAAATTCAGCGCAAAAAAATAAATTTTCTTAAGTTTGCTCCGAATAACGTTGCCAAGGAGGACTGATGCGCTGAACGTCTCAGAAATGGAAACATTTTGTTGTAGTACGGTATACGATATGAATTTTCAGAAACAAAGAAGTACACTGTTGCCACTTTTAGCGACTAAGACTTTATTTTTTGGTTGCCATTTTCAAGAAAATTGTTTGCCGTTGGCGACTGTCGACCGCTAATCTAGAGCTTAACGCCAGGCGTCATTTTGCTATGAACAACTAATTTTTCAGTAAAATAAAAACAAAAACAGTGTTATGAAACTTTTTAAGAAATTGAATTAAAATTTAAAAAAATTCCTACTTTAAAATATAGACATTTGAAACCTCTCTATTAATAAAAAATATTCTACCTGTAACTCCAAAGATTTTTTTTTTTTCAGTTTAGACTTCTTTGAAAGAAATAAGGACATTAAATTGTCCTAATTTGTCTCTTATTGCGCAGATAATAATTACCTTCCGGGTGGGAGTTTTGGGCATTCCGTCCATTAATACACATAAACTGCTATATTAAGATTGGAAATATATGCTTAAACCAAGGGCTCCAGGAAGGGTTTTGACCTCAAAACCTCTCCTCTGCTGGCTACGCCACTGCATTAGGATGTACTCAAGTTGTATAAAAATAGGCACCAGTGTGTGTGTGTGTTTTTGAGCAATCACGATTGCTTATTGTTCTCACTTGACTGTTTTTGGCGTTCCTATGATTTTATTTTCCCACCAGCACCCTCCGCAGCATCACCGTCGACCGGCTCCTCACGATGCTGCACCTCTAGCGAAAGCCGTCTCCAGGTTTCGTCAATATCCTACACTTACACGCTACATACACGCATCTACACACACATACATATATACACCTACACACACATACATATATACACCTACACACACATACATACACCTACACACATACATACCCCTACTCACATACACACACACAACTACACACTCACATACACACAACTACCCACACACTCATGCCTGCACACACACAAACACAAATGCCTCTACACACACATACCCCCCGACACACACACAAACACACACGCCAACATACACACACTCGTGATTGCGAAAAACATAATTTGAATTCAAAATGACAAAATTCAAATTAATTTTTTTTTTTTTTTTTGTAAATTGATAACTTTCTAAGGACAATCGGTGACCAAATAACTAAATTTTTTAATCATGAATTGAATTTCAAAATAAAAACCTTTTTACATTTGTAAGTGAGACTGAAAACTGAAGCAGAAAAACCCGAACTTTGATAGATTCGAAAGATGCATTTCTTCTTAAATCTCAGAGAAAAAAACCTAAAACTTCAACGAAGTTTTTCTTGTTTAATTTAGAATGTTTCGAAGACAGCTGTATACAGATAAAGCACCTTTCCGTTTTCCTATAAATCGATATTTTTTTTGAACTTTATTGGTCAATGAATAGCTAACTTCTTCAATTATAAATTCAACTTCAAAAAACCAACTCATTCAACATGTTAACATTAGTTTGCAAATACTTCGGACGTTAAATAATATGTTGTTCAGAAGATAGTTTTAAAAATGTTATTGACGGGAAAAGCTAAATTTTTACATGCGTAAATATTAACGTGCTTGAAAAATATCCATCTACCATGAATTTTTAAGACAAAAGAAAGAGTTGAAAATGAATCCAATCAAATGATTGTATTCACAACGGAATTTTTTTGTTGATATTTCAGAATAAAGTTATCTTTCGAATCTTTCAAGGTTCGGATTTTTCTGCTTCAGTTTTTTTTTTTTTTTTTTTGCTACTAATATCAAAAAGAGGTTTGAGATTTAATTTGGAATTGAAAAATTTAGTCATCGATCATTTTTCCTCTCGGTCTTAAAAACGAGTCGACATAGTATTTTTTAGACGCCTAGAACTTGTCGAACCAGGTCGTTCAAATTAATGAAAGTACGGATAAAGCAAAATAACCTAAATTGAGCCAAGGTACATAAACTACTGCACACAATAAAAATTGTATTTTGAATTCGGAAGAATGAAATATAGAACGGCGTGATTAAAAATTATAAAAATACAAAATACGGCCTTCAAAAACGCATCATTTCGCTACTTCGCCTTTTATTAAATACTGTCTGTACACAGGGGTGTCCCGAAGTGTGGCCACGAGAGGTAACCGTGACCTCACAAAAAGTTTCCTCATTCGGCAAACTTTGTTTGACGATTCGGTAAATTTGAAGACATAATGGGGTGGTTTCCTTCGGTCAAAAGTACTACTTTTAATCACTGAAATTGATAGAATGAGTCAAAAAAAAATAACATGGACTCAGAAAATACTTTCCATTTTCTCAACAGTTATTTTTTAATATTTTTTTTAAATGTCCAATTTTGAAAACGATTTTGTTTTTGATCTATATGACGTCACAAATGATGCAATTTGGCGCATCCTTCTACCACGGTTCCATGTTATGATAATCAAGAAGCGAATTAAATGTTTCGCACTACACTTGCTATCAACCATATCGTTGCCAATACACGTGAGTAAAGATGCGAATTAAATATTACGTGCTGCGAATGGCAACACTGAATGGCATTTCATCATTTGTGATGTCACACGACAGAAGCGTAAGCAATGAAAGCACACCGATTTAAGTATTTTTTTTAAGTATTAAACTTAAATAAATTATTTAAAAAATGGTCGGATCCTACGTTTTTAAGCATGCTCTTTCAGAAAAAAATACTTTTAAAATTTTGGAAACGACCCCATTGAAAAATTGCACTTTTTGAATCCCCGAATTTCCCTTTTCATCAAATGTACAAATGTTTGACTACTCGTATTTTATCATTCGTGAATTTTCGCTTTCCCAAAAATTTAATTTCGTTGCTCCCCTGTATGTACATCTAAATGGCTGGCTGTGCAGATTAATGAGAGTTTACTGTCGGGTGAATTCCTCCGAATATGTAGCCATTTTCATAAACCTGAAAATGTGCTTAAGCTGAGCTCCCATGCAAATGAAGCCCTGCTGCTGATATTAGATTATAAAAACTCTGAATTTGACCTAATTTCGTAAATATCCTCTTTTTATAAGAAACTAGCTGCGTTGCCCGGCTTTGCCCGGTCTATTTTGAAAACAAAAATTGTGTCATGTGACTTATATTCAACAATCAGGCTTAAATAAAAGAAAAAAAAATCAGCATGCAAAATTTCCCCTCCAAACAATGACGACTGATATTAAAATACTTTTAAGAAATTAAAATAAAATAAGAAAGATGGATTTAAAAAGCGTAACCATGGAAACACAAAATAAAATAAGTTTCAGAATTGAAAATGAGAAAGATGGAAATAATGGATTCAAAAAGCGTTACCGTGGAAACGCAAAATAAAATGGTTGAAAACTTGAATAGAGAACAGATTTTTGAACTTCATTTAATTCGCTTGTAACTTTTTTTCTAATGGGGATAGAGGGTTAAACTTCCGACCATAGGTCGAGTTAGATCTGGAGTAAAAAAGGTAGCTCTTTTCAACGGTGCCAAAAAGAAAACTGTAGGTCAATTCCTTCACTTTTTACTGATAAATTTAATGAAGAAAGTAGCGCCTAGATTTCAGCTAAGCCTAAACAAATTCGAGCTAAAAACGTCAATAACTCCCGCCGCAATTAAGTTAGAGCGTTGGAACAAATTGCGTAGAACGTGGAAAATTCTTCCCTTTCCAACGATATATAATATTACTAATTGCGAGTAATTTTTAACCCCCATATTCGGGAATTTATGTGAAAATTGGGCCTAAATTGGAATAAAAAAAGAACTATTCATCGAATTGTTTTCGAACTGGTCTGCAAACCTTCTCAGGTCAGGACTTAAAGGAACAAATTGTGAAAATTTCAGCGAAATCGGCCGGGTAGTTCTCGAGTTTTGCGAGTTCAAACACACAGACGCTTTTTGGACACTTCATTTTATACTATGTAGAGACACGATTCCTGTTTATGATTTCCAACACCTGTTTTGTATGTAGATAAGACTTACGAATATTTTGTGTAGCGGTTTTTACACGAAGCGTGCGTAAAGGTTCGCAGAAAAGTATGTGACGCGCCACTTCCCGAGTGGTATCGTTGCCCCTTCCCTTTCGTGTCAGCTGCTGGCACGTGATTGGCGGGTAGCATAAGAGAAAGCTCTCATATTAATTGGAAGAGACATCATTAGAGCTTTGAATAAGTGCCGTTTCATTTGCCTGCTCAATGAACCCTTTCTATTAAGTTGTTTATGCGACAGTTAAAAATCCTTCCTTTCTACTTCCTTTTACAACGAGCTGATGTGTGCATCACATGACTTCCTTTTACTCCAATTCAATGTCATTTCCCCATTATTCGCTATTTTAATGTGATTCAATATTTATTCTCTAAATATCACCAACAATGGCCAAATTGAAACCAAAAAAAAAAAAAAAAAAACTCCGCCAAATTTGTCGCCAAGTTGGCGACAAAACTTGGCGACCAAAAGACTGGCGATATATCGCCAAGTGTCCGACAAATTATAACGCCACTTGAGTTTACATCGAAATTAACAATGATTTCCCCCCAAAAAGGTGCAAAAGACCCCCTTAGGAACATCCGAAAGCAACCAAAAGGGGAGGTGCACAACTAGACCCCACTACGAGTCTATGTACCAAATTTCAACTTTCTAGGACATACCATTTTTGAGTTATGCGAGATACATACGCACATACGCACATACACACATACGCACATACATACAGACGCCACGAGAAAAGTCGTTGTAATTACCTCGGTGATGGTCAAAATGGATATTTCGCGTGTCTATACATTCTTAGGCACTTTTCCGCATGTGGTCGAATCGAAAAAAAAACTCAACATTCATTTGGGGGTGAGCAAAATGGAAATTAAGGGCGATTTTTGAGTGAAAATTTTTTCGCGAATACAATACTTCCTTTTTTGTAAAAGGAAGTAAAAAAGGAAGTATTGTATTCGCGAAAAAAATTTCACCTAAAAATCGGCCTTAATTTCCATTTTGCTCACCCCCAAATGAACGTTGAGTTTTTTTTTTCGACCCGACCACACGTGGATATGTGCCTAGGAACGTACAGACACCCGAAATATCCATTTTGACGATCCCCGAGTTAATTACAACGAGTTTTCTCGTGACTTCTGTAACGTATGTATCTGCGTATGTGTGTATGTGCATATGTATGTCGCATAACTCAAGAACGGTATGTCCTAGAAAGTTGAAATTTGGTACGTAGACTCCTAATGGAGTTTAGTTGTGCACCCCCCCCCCCCCTTTTGGTTGCATTCGGGTGTTTCTAAAGGGGTCTTTTGCCCCTTTTTTGGGGGGAAATCATTCTTAATTTCGATGGATACTCAAGTGGTGTTATAATTTGGCGAACACTTGGCGATATATCGCCAGTCATTTGGTCGCCAAGTTTTGTCGCCAACTTGGCGACGAATTTTTTTTTTTTTTTTTCTTTTAATCTGGTTTCAATTTGGCCACTGGTGATGATATTTAGAGAGTAAACCATTGAATCACATTAAAATTGCCAATAATGGAAAAATGACACTAAATTGGAGTAAAAGGAAGTCATGTGATGCACACATCAGCTCGTTGGATTTGAAATATACTTTTATTTGGAGTATGGTTTTACACAGGACCGTCACTTGGAGGTTCAATTTCACCCCATCCTGGGTTTTAAAAACATAATGTAATCATGCATTTTGTTGTTGTTTTCTCTTAAAATTAATTTCTGGAAAAGCACTTATTTTTGTGAGCAGTAAATTTCGCGAAAATGAAAATACCACTGATTACGCGAGTTGAAAATTTCGTGAATTTTATGGTGCCGAAAGTTGAAAAATTCAACACAAAAACATATTTTTCGTGGTTTAAATTTTCCCAATTACAGCGCGCTCATGAAAATCGCAAAAATTAAAGCCCCGCGAAGATAAGTACTGCGTTTACAGTAACTACATTTCTTTTAAAAGGAAAAATGTGAAATTTCAGGAGAGAGAAATTATTTTCATCATCATTTTTGGAAATGTACTTTATAGCCCAGTAAATTTAGGCCAAAAATAGGGTCGATGCGCCACAAATTAATAATTAGCTGAATTTTTCAGGATTAGTTCCTGAACATGTGTAGAACAAATACTGAAAAGTCCCCTAAGTTCCCATGTGAGCTTGTATCCAAAATGGCGGATCAAAGATGGCCCCCTAGTACTTTTTGTTTTCCTTATAACTTGGGCAAAAATGAAATTTTTTCGGTTATGAAAGAAACTGTAGACTCTAGAAGGAATATTGTTTCGATGCATAACCTAAAATAACCAACGAAAAAAACTTGTTTTGACTCCAAAAAATTGAAATTTTTGTGTTCTATGTAATGTGCAGCAGAACACATAAGCTATTAAAATAAATATTTTTAAAAATTTTTGGGGGGATTTTTCTTAAAATATTTTTTCTCATATATTAGTCAATAGCTGTTATTAACAAAAAATAAATTGCATTCCATCCAGCCCTCGGCTAAAGGTTTCAAATCTTTACAACTTACCAGGAGAGAATAAGTTTTATTAACTTGACTTCGCATTGGTCATACAAGGTTCACTCATAAAATACCTCTTATGTCGTGAACCAGCTCCAACGTGCATTACATGTAATGTGAATCAGACAGTGTTACATATTTTAAGTAACTGCCCAAATTTTAACCAAATACGTTTTAAATATTTTAATAATTTAAACCCCTTTTTGAAGGAGTTGTTTGGGGACCCACCCCATCGAAATTTATACAACTTCCTCCAGGAGATTGGATTATCCTTTCTAATTTAGAGTTTGTGTCGTCAAAATGTGATTTTTTTTTCATATTCAAGGTTTTTTGTCAACATATTATTTCATACGTTATTTAAATGTTTTTAATGTCTACATGTTTTTTACTTATTTTAAAGTACCCATGTTTATACCTTTTCCTGAAAACACGCTTACTTTTATCATGTCCTGACTTTATATTTATCTATAAATTTATTCTAAAAAATCGTTTGGCGCAGTATAGCCCCAAGGGCTCTTGCGCCATAAAAAATAAATAAACCAAACCAACCAATAGCTGTTATTTTTCAGTTTTAAAAAATGCTATGTATGTTTGGATTGGTGCTTGTGCTTTACCGACATTTCCCCATAAAAAAACAATAAACATATATGATCTGCAAATTGTGTTTTTTTGTCTGAAATGCAAAATTTTCGGTTTGACAATTCAATGTTGATATATTTTGCTCTTTGAAACTACCGTAAATCGTAAAGTGGCTCCAAATTCCTTTTGTAATATTAAGTGAGAAAGAAAAACTAGTATGTTGTGGCCATTACGAAACTTTCTTCTGTATCTTTCTTATAATTCTGATCCCTCACTATACTTGACAAGGAAGCAACATTCCCAACAAAAACAAAATTACACACGCCAAAACTTCACGACCATCCCAATTTCCGATTTATCTCAAAGTCACGCAAAGAATGAAAATTGAAAATTATTTTAAAAGCCTTGCTTAAAATAATTACAAGCATTTATTTGTTAACAAATACAAGATGGCAACAGTAAAAAAGTTGAAATCATCGCGATTTTCTGGTTATTTTCCAACAATTAGTCACGCGAAATACCCAGACGACAGTCTATTACGATTTATCTTCCTTATTGTTGCATTTATAAAGCTAATATTATTCACAAAAAAAAGTCAGCCCCCCCCCCCCCCCCCAGGGAGCGTTTGGCGCCAAAATTGAACTAACTACTGTTTACATATGGATTCACATTTATGCCAAATTTCATCCAGAACGTAGCATTACTTCTTGAGATATGGCACTCACAATGGGAAAAAAAAGGACGTTCGATTGAGCCACCCACTTTTCAGCTATTGACGCCAAAATAGAATCAACTCTTATACCCTCTGAGGGCTACTTTTCGATAAGCTTTTGTTTGATTCCGTTCATTATTTCTTGAGATACAGCAGTCACAATTTACGACAAAAAACGTTCTATAGCTCAACCCCCGTTTGAGTTATTGACACCAAAATTGAATCAGCACCTGTTCCTGTTAATACCAACATATGGATCAAATTTTGTTTGATTCCGCCAGTTACTTCCTGAGGAATAGCAAGCACGCGTAACTCGAAAAACGTCCCATTGCTCCACCCCCCTTGGAGGAATTCGCGCCAAAAACTAATGGGCACAAGTTCACATAAGGGCACATATGTGTACTAAATTTCGTTCGATTTCATGCGGTAGTTTTTGTTGTAGAGCGGCCACAAAAAACTGGTCACACACAGACGTGACACACATACATACACACACATACATACATACACACACACATACACACACACACACAGACAGACAGACATTTTCCAAAAATGGTCGAAATGGACTCAGCACACCTCAAAACGTTCGAATCCGTCAAAATTCGAAATTCGAAAATTTGCACGAATCCAATACTTTCTTCTATATATTAGATATAGAAGAAAGTAAAAAAGGAAATATTGTATTCGCGAAAAAAAATTCACCTAAAAATCGGCCTTAATTTCCATTTTGCTCACCCCCAAATGAATGTTGAGTTTTTTTTTTTCGACCCGACCACACGTGGATATGTGCCTAGGAACGTACAGACACCCGAAATATCCATTTTGACGATCCCCGAGTTAATTACAACGAGTTTTCTCGTGACTTCTGTAACGTATGTATCTGCGTATGTGTGTATGTGCATATGTATGTCGCATAACTCAAGAACGGTATGTCCTAGAAAGTTGAAATTTGGTACGTAGACTCCTAATGGAGTTTAGTTGTGCACCCCCCCCCCCCCTTTTGGTTGCATTCGGGTGTTTCTAAAGGGGTCTTCTGCCCCTTTTTTGGGGGGAAATCATTGTTAATTTCGATGGATACTCAAGTGGTGTTATAATTTGGCGGACACTTGGCGATATATCGCCAGTCATTTGGTCGCCAAGTTTTGTCGCCAACTTGGCGACAAATTTGTTTTTACTTCCTTTTACAAAAAAGGAAGTATTGTATTCGCGAAAAAATTTTCACTCAAAAATCGCCCTTAATTTCCATTTTGCTCACCCCCAAATGAATGTTGAGTTTTTTTTTCGATTCGACCACATGCGGAAAAGTGCCTAAGAATGTATAGACACGCGAAATATCCATTTTGACCATCACCGAGGTAATTACAACGACTTTTCTCGTGACGTCTGTATGTATGTGCGTATGTGCGTATGTGCGTATGTGCGTATGTATCTCGCATAACTCAAAAATGGTATGTCCTAGAAAGTTGAAATTTGGTACATAGACTCGTAGTGGGGTCTAGTTGTGCACCTCCCCTTTTGGTTGCTTTCGGATGTTCCTAAGGGGGTCTTTTGCACCTTTTTGGGGGGAAATCATTGTTAATTTCGATGTAAACTCAAGTGGCGTTATAATTTGTCGGACACTTGGCGATATATCGCTAGTCTTTTGGTCGCCAAGTTTTGTCGCCAACTTGGCGACAAATTTGGCGGAGTTTTTTTTTTTTTTTGGTTTCAATTTGGCCATTGTTGGTGATATTTAGAGAATAAATATTGAATCACATTAAAATAGCGAATAATGGGGAAATGACATTAAATTGGAGTAAAAGGAAGTCATGTGATGCACACATCAGCTCGTTTTTTTTTAAATCTGGTTTCAATTTGGCCACTGGTGATGATATTTAGAGAGTAAACCATTGAATCACATTAAAATTGCCAATAATGGGAAAAATGACACTAAATTGGAGTAAAAGGAAGTCATGTGATGCACACATCAGCTCGTTGGATTTGAAATATATTTGGAGTATGGTTTTACACAGGACCGTCACTTGGAGGTTCAATTTCACCCCATCCTGGGTTTTAAAAACATAATGTAATCATGCATTTTGTTGTTGTTTTCTCTTAAAATTAATTTCTGGAAAAGCACTTATTTTTGTGAGCAGTAAATTTCGCGAAAATGAAAATACCACTGATTACGCGAGTTGAAAATTTCGTGAATTTTATAGTGCCGAAAGTTGAAAAATTCGCCTAGAAAATACATTTTGCGAGGCTTAAATTTTCGCAACTACAGCGCGCTCATGAATATCGCAAAAATTAAAGCCCCACGAAGATAAGTAGTGCGCTTACAGTAACTACATATCTTTTAAAAGGAAAAATGTGAAATTTCAGGAGAGAAATTATTTTCATCATCAGGTTTGGAAATTTACTTTATAGCCCAGTAAATTTAGGCTAAAAATAGGGTCGATGCACCACAAATTAATAATTAGCTGAAATTTTCAGGATTAGTTCCTGAACATGTGTAGAACAAAAAGTGAAAAGTATCCTAAGTTCCCATGTGAGCTTGTATCCAAAATGGCGGATCAAAAGATGGCCCCCTAGTACTTTTTGTTTTCCTTATAACTTGGGCAAAAATGAATTTTTTTCGGTTATGAAAGAAACTGTAGACTCTAGAAGGAATATTGTTTCGATACATAACCTAAAATAACCAACGAAAAAAATTTGTTTTGACTCCAAAAAATTGAAATTTCTGTGTTCTGTTGAAGATTGTATTGTGTTGTGTATTGAAGTTCTGTGTGAATAATGTGCAGCAGAACACATAAGCTATTAAAATAAATATTTTTAAAAATTTTTGGGGGGATTTTTCTTAAAATATTTTCTCTCATATATTAGTCAATAGCTGTTATTAACAAAAAATAAATTGCATTCCATCCAGCCCTCGGCTAAAGGTTTCAAATCTTTACAACTTACCAGGAGAGAATAAGTTTTATTAACTTGACTTCGCATTGGTCATACAAGGTTCACTCATAAAATACCTCTTATGTCGTGAACCAGCTCCAACGTGCATTACATGTAATGTGAATCAGACAGTGTTACATATTTTAAGTAACTGCCCAAATTTTAACCAAATACGTTTTAAATATTTTAATAATTTTAACCCCTTTTTGAAGGAGTTGTTTGGGGACCCACCCCATCGAAATTTATACAACTTCCTCCAGGAGATTGGATTATCCTTTCTAATTTAGAGTTTGTGTCGTCAAAATGTGATTTTATTTTGTTATTCAAGGTTTTTTGTCAACATATTATTTCATACGTCACATAAATGTTTTTAATGTCTACATGTTTTTTATTACTTATTTTAAAGTACCCATGTTTATACCTTTTCCTGAAAACAAGCTTACTTTTATCATGCCCTGACTTTATATTTATCTATAAATTTATTCTAAAAAATCGTTTGGCGCAGTATGGCCCCAAGGGCTCTTGCGCCATAAAAAATAAATAAATCAAACAACCAATAGCTGTTATTTTTCAGTTTTAAAAAATGCTATGTATGTTTGAATTGGTGCTTGTGCTTTACCGACATTTCCCCATAAAAAAAAACAATAAACATATATGATCTGCAAATTGTGTTTTTTGTCTGAAATGCAAAATTTTCGGTTTGACAATTCAATGTTGATATATTTTGCTCTTTGAAACTACCGTAAATCGTAAAGTGGCTCCAAATTCCTTTTGTAATATTAAGTGAGAAAGAAAAACTAGTATGTTGTGGCCATTACGAAACTTTCTTCTGTATCTTTCTTATAATTCTGATCCCTCACTATACTTGACAAGGAAGCAACATTCCCAACAAAAACAAAATTACACACGCCAAAACTTCACGACCATCCCAATTTCCGATTTATCTCAAAGTCACGCAAAGAATGAAAATTGAAAATTATTTTAAAAGCCTTGCTTAAAATAATTACAAGCATTTATTTGTTAACAAATACAAGATGGCAACAGTAAAAAAGTTGAAATCATCGCGATTTTCTGGTTATTTTCCAACAATTAGTCACGCGAAATACCCAGACGACAGTCTATTACGATTTATCTTCCTTATTGTTGCATTTATAAAGCTAATATTATTCACAAAAAAAAGTCAGCCCCCCCCCCAGGGAGCGTTTGGCGCCAAAATTGAACTAACTACTGTTTACATATGGATTCACATTTATGCCAAATTTCATCCAGAACGTAGCATTACTTCTTGAGATATGGCACTCACAATGGGAAAAAAAAGGACGTTCGATTGAGCCACCCACTTTTCAGCTATTGACGCCAAAATAGAATCAACTCTTATACCCTCTGAGGGCTACTTTTCGACAAGCTTTTGTTTGATTCCGTTCATTATTTCTTGAGATACAGCAGTTACAGTTGACGACCAAAAACGTTCTATACCGCAACCCCCGTTTGAGCTATTGACACCAAAATTGAATCAGCACCTGTACCCGTTAGGGGAAACATATGGACCAAATTTCGTTTGATTCCGCCAGTTACTTCTTGGGGAATAGCAGACACGCATAACTCAAGAAACGTCCCATTGCCCCACCCCTTGGAGAAATTCGTGCCAAAAACCAATGGGCACAAATTCACATAGGGGCACATATGTGTACCAAATTTCGCAAATTACGTTCAATTTCATGAGGTAGTTTTTGCTGTAGAACGGCCACAAAAAAAAAAAAAAAAAGTCACACACATATGTGACACACACACGAACACAGAGAGACAGATTATCCAAAAATGGTCGAAATGGACTCAGGCCATCTTTGATCCGTCATTTTGGATGGAAGCTCACATGGGAACTTAGGGGACTTTTTAGGATTTACTTTACATGCTATGAGAAACTAATTCTGAAAATATTTCTTAATTACAAATTTCTGGTGCAAACAAATCCTAAATTTACTGGGCTATTATGCATTGAAATGCACAAGCATGAGTTTTTTTTTTGTTTTTTTTTTTTCCATGGTGCTTCAATTTAAAATAATAAGTCCCTACGTATTTTTAGCGTTCATTTGACAAGTTTTCTTCTTTTTCAAAAAGCAGTTATTGCACTTGCTTTGTCCAGGTGTAAGTTTGCGTTTGACAAACCTTTTAGCCTGAGGCGTTGCCAAAGTGTGCATGACTATTCCAGACTGATGAGCCCAAACCAATTGTGGCACTGCAGTCCCTGGATATCGCTACTGGGCTATCGGTACATGCTTGCAGCTTTGCCTTAGTCCTGGCTTGGGTGGTAACTTACAGCCTACGTTCTTTTTATTGCAAATTATGTATTTGTTTTTAACACAAGTGTTTTCTGCTTAATGGCATTTTAAAATTTTCCATGATGAAGGAGACCTAAGATGTCAATTGTTGTATATTTATTTTATATTATATTTGAAAAATAAAATACGTGTATCTACATACGTAACTACGTTACATTTCTCAAAGTCTCCATACACACACTGAAATCAAACGCCTAGTCTAAACAATCCCCACGCTGGCACTCTATTCCATACGAAGAGATATCCTTTGCTCCTCCCTGTTTTTCACCAGTTTTGCTTTTCGGGATTACAGCGCTCCACAGCATTGATAATACTTTGTTTCTACCTATTTTTGACCAGTTCTGCTTTTCGGGATTATAGCGCTTCACAACATTGATACTTTGTTTCTACCTGTTTTTTACCAGTTCTGCTTTTTGGGATTATAGCGCTTCACAACATTGATACTTTGTTTCTACCTGTTTTTTACCAGTTCTGCTTTTTGGGATTATAGCGCTTCACAACATTGATACTTTGTTTCTACCTGTTTTTTACCAGTTTTGCTTTTTGGGTTATAGCGCTCCTCAACGTTGATACTTTGTTTCTCCTTGTTTTTTACCAGTTTTGCTTTTTGGGATTATAGCGCTTCACAACATTGATACTTTGTTTCTACCTATTTTTGACCAGTTCTGCTTTTCGGGATTATAGCGCTTCACAACATTGATAATTTGTTTCTACCTGTTTTTTACCAGTTTTGCTTTTTGGGTTATAGCGCTCCTCAACATTGATACTTTGGTTCTCCTTGTTTTATACCAGTTTTGCTTTTTGGTTTATAGCGCTCCACAACATTGATGATACTTTGTTTCTACCTGTTTTTTTACCAGTTCTGCTTTTTGGGATTATAGCGCTTCACAACATTGATACTTTGTTTCTACCTGTTTTTTACCAGTTTTGCTTTTTGGGTTATAGCGCTCCTCAACGTTGATACTTTGTTTCTCCTTGTTTTTTACCAGTTTTGCTTTTCGGGATTATAGCGCTTCACAACATTGATACTTTGTTTCTACCTGTTTTTTACCAGTTTCGCTTTTTGGGTTATAGCGCCTTCACAACATTGATACTTTGTTTCTACCTGTTTTTTACCAGTTTTGCTTTTCGGGGTTATAGCGCTTCTCAACATTGATACTTTGGTTCTCCTTGTTTTTTACCAGTTTTGCTTTTCGGGATTATAGCGCTCGTAAACATTGATACTTTGTTTCTACCTGTTTTTTACCGGTTTTGCTTTTTGGGTTATAGCGCTCCTCAACATTTATACTTTGGTTCTCCTTGTTTTCTACCAGTTTTGCTTTTTGAGATTATAGCGCTCGTCAACATTGATACTTTGTTTTTCCGCATAAATATCCTCAAAATTGCTGTTGCTCGGAAAAACTTGTTTCGCCAAAGTTTAATTATAGCATCCTATGCTTATTTTGCTTTCAACTGCTTTGGAAGTCTACTCACCCAATGATATCATCACCCCATGAGTCTACGCCTCAACAATCCTGAGGTGCCCTTTACCATAAATGTTTCGTAATTTCTACGGGAAGACCAATCCTTTTTCTTTTAAGAGCTACAAGAATGGACCATTTTGATTACTCGTTATTTGGATCAGCCGACAGTGTGGGACGCATGGATCCAACATCAAAAACAGCAAATGGCACAAGCCTGGTTTTATATGTCTGCATTGCAGGTAGTAACTGAGATTCGAGATGACACAACTGTAAATATTTAGCCTGCTCACCTGTGACAAACGCAGACGTGTAGGCAGCTGTGAGTCCAAGTGCCACGAGGAAGCGGAAGAACAGGAACATGCCGATGGAGTTGGTAAATACTGTTGCCACCGCACAGCACCAAAACAGCCCGTAGCAGAAAAGGATGACCGGCCGGCGGCCGATGCTGCAAACAAAATGCAACTACAGTAATTCAAATCAGAACTAAATAAAAATTAGATTCTCTATAGCTGGCTAGTTGGTGATTGACTTTTTAACTACCCTTGATCCAAATTTGGCTTCTAAAGTTTGACTTTCGATAGCAAGACGAAGATGATTCAATAAATAAATAAAAACTGTTACCTAAAAATTATGAAAGAAATTTAAAACAAAAAAAAAGTACAGTCGACTCCCGCTACAACGCGATCCGACTTACGCGAAATGTATATAACGTGAGTTTTTCCGGAGCAACGAATTTTAGAGCTAAGGAATTTTTCGCTCACAACTCGAAAATATTTGGAAAGGAATTGTGATGCTAGGTTTTGGTTTTGTTATTGACTACTAAACACTAATTCGTGAATGTACTTTCATCCTTTCAGCATCACTGACTGCGCAAATTCCCACATCCGTACTGTAGCTTTGTTAGTGTGTGTTTCACCACTCCTCATTTTTCCCTAGTCAGCTTCAGTGTCACGCTGTTAAAAATTCAGGAAATAACCTTTATGGTAAATATTACTGTAAAATGGAGTGTTTACAGAACAGAAAAAAATTACAGTAAATTTTACCGAAAAAAAAAGCCGATTGCAGTGCTAATTGATGTACCACGTGGTTTACAGTTGCTTCCCCTCACTCAATGTATAATAACTTGTACGGTGGATTGAAAAGCCGCCTGCCAATTCAATGGCCCTGAGTTCGAACCTGCTGCTCGCATGTTGCATTTTTTAACTCTCGTTTATTCTACTGTAAAATTTTACAGTAAAATATGATTTTAAGGTAAAAGTTACTGACAACATGGATGCCAGTGACTTTTACCGTAAAATTTCAAAAAAAAAAAAAAAAAAAAATCCAACAGTATACGTAGCAGTTTCATACAAGAAAGACATCATACTATTCGTTATAAAGGGTCATCCACAAATGATGTCACGCTTTGAGGAGGAGGAGGTCGTGAAATTGTGACAGTTTATAACAAGGGGATGAGGGGGTCTATACTCATTTATAATAGAGCAACTACAGGACAGAATCACACAAAGATTGCATAAAAAGTAGAACTCACCGATCGGAAACTTGTCCAAAGATGAGAGAAGCTACTAGATGCCCAAACATGTACACAGATTTTGCGAAGGACGTCAGCCATTTTTTGTCACAAACGAGATCCCACTATTAGAGGAAATTGAAATCATGACCATTATAATAAATCTTCAAACGTACAACCTGCATGCGATTTTATTTTTGGTAACAATCTTATTTCAGTTCTATTAAGGGGTCACAGTATCTTTCGAACATTTTTTTAAAATTTAAGTAAATTTTATATTTCTTTGAAACCATAACATGCATACTTATTTCTTAATCAATAATTTATTTTCAAAATTTAAAAATATTGCCTACTTTTTTAAAAATTCAAAAAATTGAGAAAATTTTCAATTTTTTAAAAATCTTTAAAGTTTTTTTATTTTTGCACTAATTAAAAAAAATGTTTTTGCTAAACGATCACTATAATCATCTATAAAATTCTGTGCATTCATTTGCTTATGAGTTTATTAGAAAATTTTCTGTGATTAATTGTGTAAAAAAATCAAAGTTTTTTTAAAAAATTTTTGGTTTTTAAGGTTTAACATGCTCTAAACATTTGAGTAATTTATAAAATTCTTATCCAATGTACAATTTTGTCAAATATGTAGTCCCAATTGCCAAAAGTATTACTTTAAAGCTGTATGTTTAGTAGAAAACAATCCTTAGGGATTCTAATGACATGCAAACACAAAAATACCATCATCGAGAAAAAGCAATTTAAAGTTTTTCTTTTGCCTAAGAACACATAGCGAGCATGGCCTAAAACCACGCATAACTTTTTAAATATTTGAACAAAAGCAATGAAACTTTTCCGCTGTGTTCAGAATAGTTTTTAGTTTTGAAATAAGCGATAAAAATTTTTTCAATCGTTTCATCATTTTTGAGGTGCTGTAACCCCATAAAAACTAGCAAGTTGGCCGTCAAGGTATG
Source organism: Uloborus diversus (assembly GCF_026930045.1). Lineage (NCBI taxonomy): Eukaryota > Metazoa > Arthropoda > Arachnida > Araneae > Uloboridae > Uloborus > Uloborus diversus. The sequence continues at coordinate 14,389,532 of NC_072732.1, forward strand.
ATGGATGAAAATTGCTTCTACTCTTCTACAGTTGAACGAAGCAATTGCCTGTTTGGTGATATTTCGATAGTTGAAATTTCAACCCTTACCTCCAGTGGATTAACCCTAAACTTTAGTGGATATAGTTAATTTTCAACCATTTTTTTTTATTTTTCATTTCCTTAAAATGACTGTCTTATCAGTAAAACAGTTAAGTTGCTGGATCGAGTTCAGCCTTGTCACAATAAAGCCTTTCCCTGCATGGGATAAATAAATACCTTTGTGCTGAACAGTAAAGTAAGAAAAACAACGTTAAAAAAGCACTAATTTGCCAATTACATCAGACACGTGTTTCGGCGTTACAGGGAACGCTTTTTTCAATGCAAAAAGTAATGAGCCTATGGATGAAAAGACATCCGACAAAAGCCAAGAGCAGATAAGCATGCAGCTTAAAAGATAAAAATAGCGGATTAGCTGTAATTGGCAAATTTGTGCTTTTTTTAACGTTGTTTTTCTTACTTTACCTTTCCCTGCATGTTAAGCAGTACCAAAACATATTATCAAATTATCATGCTATGGCGCGAGTTTCATTGTTAAAACACGCGGGTTACTCGATCATCGGCTATTATATATAAGGGGATAAGACTGAGGATATCATCAGTTCTTTCCTAAGAAATTGGGGAAAAGTAAATAAGATCCTTGGTAATAGTTGTATGAAAAATTCGTTACAGATGTTTCTGATTTAGTAAAATATTGGTTTGTGTCTCCGAGTCCTGTTTTTCCCCCTTTTTTTTCTTTAGATTGTCATCTAGAAAAAACATCAATTATCTTTACCCTTATCTAATGAGGTGATTTTTTGGAACGTAAATGAAATGTAATGGGGTGTGTATAACCGATTGAGAAGGAATTAAAAGAGAAGAGAGTGAAGCTTTCAGATGGTGAAGCAAGGATCTCAAGTCACGTGATACATTTGAAAGAAAAGTATTGGAGGAAACCAAGTTTCTTTCACTCGCTCCACTTGAAACGTGTCTCCCATTCGTCGCAGTTGAGCCAAGTGACTTGGAATCTTTTAACTCAGCGTTCCCTGAGCCAATGATTAGACTTGCTCCCTCCAGTTATTAATTCCTGCTCTATGGGGTTAACGCCAGCATTGTATTCCTTGTGATCTTCCCAAAATTTAGTAAATTAAAATACTGTTTGACCGCGGATTGTATGTAATTTGGCAATCTGCCAAGTAAAAACGATTCCATCTGAATGAATCTAGCAGGGGAGAGGGGAAAATAACGATGGGATTTTGATGCACGCGTTTTATGATGTCACCAGTACTTTATTCATTTATTGCATTCTCTAAAATAAAATAAGGGAAAACAAAAATAGTTACCATGGAAACAACAAAAAGAAAAGAAAATATTTTCATTTCGTTCAGGAACGTCAAAGCAAAATGGTAAGCTCAAAACTTTGTTGTGAATAAATAAATCGATCAATTTTTGCCGTGAGAATACAGATCGAATATACTTTAGACTCAAAAAAATTGTTGCTCAGAGCAAATTTTCATTTTTTCAAAACTAAGGCTAAATAATAGAGAGGCAAAAGTGCAGATCTGAAACAAACCAACTAACACCCCTATAAACTAATAGATACGTCCGTTTCCGCCTATAAACCGGATGTTAGCCTTTCCATGTAATCGATGGTCATACAGTAGGAACATTTCCAGTGACTTCTTGAGTTGTTTATTTATGCAGTGGCTGCTGCTTACATGAATCGCGCTTGTTCTAAATAGATTCCATAAAGCGGCTGATTCAAAAAAGTAGCTAGTTCAATAAAGCTGGATTTTGTTCTGCTTTTGACAATTTGTGTCATTAAAGTGGTTGATTCAATTAAGCACTGATTTAATTAACCGGTGTCTACTGTATACATATGAGTGAAACAGTACCATAAGTGAGATAAACATGTACTGTCCGACCATCGATTACATGGAAAGGCTAACATCCGGTTTATAGGCGGAAATGGACGCATCTATTAGTTTATAGGGATGTTAGTTGGTTTGTTACAGATGTGCACTTTACCTCTCTATTATTTAGCCTTAGTTTTGAAAAAAATGAAAATTTGCTCATAGCAACATTTTTTAAATCTAAAGTATATTCGATCTATATCCTCACAGCAAAAGTTACTTGATTTATTTATTCACCACATAGTTTTGAGCTTACCATTTTACTTTTACGTTCCTGAACGGAATGAAAATATTTTTTCTTTTTGTTGTTTCCATGGTAACTATTTTCGTTTCCCCTTATCTTATTTTTGAGAATGGAATAAATGAATAAGGAACCAGTGACATTATAAAACGCGTGCATCGAAATCCCATCCTTATTTTCCCTTCTCCCCTGCTAGATTCATTCAGATGGAATCGTCTTTACTTGGCACATTGCCAAATTACATACAATCCGTGGTCAAACAGTAATGCACACATAAAGCTATGTACGTAAACGTTACAAAACCTTTAAATGCTTAAGTCTAATGGGGTCGTTTCCAAAATTTTAAAAGTATTTTTTTCTGAAAGAGCATGCTTAAAAACATAGAATCTGATCATTTTTTAAATAATTTCTTTAAGTTTAATATTTTTAAAAAATTACTTAAATCGGTGCTCTTTCATCGTTTAACGCTTCTGCCGATGACATCACAAATGATGAAATGCCATTCGGTGTTGCCATTCAGGGACCTGTAAATGAAATGGTAACTCATACTTATCACCTCGCTATGAAATTACGTCCAAAGGACGTCGAAGGTACAAGAACTTGATAGATGAATGACGTCTCCAACACATTGTACAGGTAGTTATCAAAATAATGGAAACGCCTGTGAATAAAAGTGACATTTCTGAATGTGCTTCGTACGTAATCTATATATATATAAATGAATGTTTGTCTGTATGTCATCCATGATCTCAAAAACTACCCGGCAGATTTGGCTGAAACTTTCACCGTTTGTTATTTTTGGTACTGGGAATGTTTATAGACCAGTTCGAAAAAAATCCGATCGATAGTTCCTTTTTTATTCCAATTTAAGTCACAATCCATTGGATAAATACGAATATAATTATCGGCTGCAGAAATTAATTCGCGTGAAAGATCTCATTGATAAGAAGTTAGCTGTTGCCATTTTTCTTGAGTTTGAACAAATAAATTCTTTCTATATTGTTTTATGGCTTTTCATGCAACGGGGGGATTCAAAACTTTTTCTATTTGATATTTTTAGCGATTGATTGATCTTGCAAACTGCGTGAGTACAAAATTTGAGTATAGTCACGGCTTCACTTGATACCTAGACCGATTATTATGAAAATTGCTATATATATATATGTATTTTTCCACGGAGAAGGTGCATAATATGCTCATTGAAGCCACTCGCCACCAGGCGGCACTGCAGAGTAGCAACTTCTGCCCCGTTCAACCGATTGTCATGAAAATCAGTATAATGATGTATTTTTTTGTTGGCGTAGCAACGCGCGTCGGGTACAGCTAGTAAAGAATAAAACTAGATATCTGGGTTTTTTATAAATCGCAATGTACACATTCTGGTAGCATATGGTGGATTAGCTGAAGTTCTGGCCGTCTTGGATTTTTTTTTATGCGCGTGAAATATCGGACCTCTCAATTTTTAAAAGAGGCCAAATTGTTGAGGCGCGTCTAGTTGGAGCAAGTGTAACTGAAGTATCTCAACTTTTTGGCGTTTCTAGAGGTACAGTATCTAAAGTCATGACAGCATACACACAGCGCGGTAAGACAAGCTCAGCAAAGCAATATAGTGAACGGAAAGAAAAGCTCAGTGAAGGAAACCGACGGGTATTGAAGCGGATTGTAAGGTCCAAAAAGCGAACAACAGCAGCAGAAGTGACCACAGAACACAATGACCATCTGTATTCACCAGTGTGAGTGATTCCAGTCAGAAGACACCTTTATTAACAGAACATTTACGGCAGACTAGCGATTCCCAACACAGTTGTCACAGAGTGTTTCCATTATTTTTATAACTACCTGTAAATGCAAAATACTGAGAACCTGGTAATGACATCCAGAGACTGCAGTTCCCTCCTTGTTGTGGACTCATCAGTCTGGAATAGGGAATAACCGAGCTGGGAGCGGATGTCATCTCACTGAAGCCGAGAGTGCCAATAAACGTTTTGCAAAAGTAAATTTATTGTCATTCTGACATAGAAGCTGATATCATCTCAGCTTCAGTGGGATGACAATTGCCTCCAACTCGCTTATTCACTATTTCTGACAGATGAGTTCATCACAAGGATGGAACTGCAGTATCCGGATGTCCTAACGGGGATGCCGGTATATTGTATGTAGTTGTGCCTTATCCCTGGCATAAGGACGATAACTTCAGTTCAGTTATTCAGAGAAATTTTAATATTATGGTTTTATGTTTAAAAAAAATAGTGAATCTACTAACAATAAAGCTGAAAGTCTCTCTGTCCGGATCTCTGTCTGTCAGAATCTTTCTCTGTCCGGATCTCTGTCTGTCAGGATCTCTGTGACGCGCATAGCGCCTAGACCGTTCGGCCGATTTTCATGAAATTTGGCACAAAGTTAGTTTGTAGCATGGGGGTGTGCACCTTGAAGCGATTTTTCCAAAATTCGATGTGGTTATTTTTCTATTCCAATTTTAAGAACAAAATTTTCATAAGATGGACGAGTAAATTACGAAATTATCATAACTTGAAACCGTAACATGGGTACAAGCCAATTGGCGAGATACGAAATTATTATAACGTGGAACCGTAACATGAGTACAAGCCAATTGGCGAGAAAATTTACCATACATTATTTGTAAATATACAGGCGAACCAAAAGACCTTTTTGTTTTTCTATTACGGGCAAAGCCGTGCGGGTACCACTACTGGTAAAATAAAAGTAATCCACATTTTTGAACAGTTGTCACAAAACACGTGATCACCCCAATGCATAGAGACGCATTTCATAAGAGTTGAATAAGTTATCATTGGAGATAGATCTAGGTTTGTTTTTTTGAGGTGAAAAAATACTACTTGACCTTTTTTGGAAGAGTGTAATTCCTTTTGGAGGCGTGAAATATCCTAACACAGTAAAGACCGCAACAGAGATATCAATTTCAAATGGAAGATGGCAGGGAAAGAAGGGATCCATTTTGACTTATAACATTCAGAATGGTTGGAATTTTGCATTAAAATCCTCACATAAATAATAGCCGATGATCGAGTAACCCGCGTGTTTCAACAATGAAACTCGCGCCGCGGCATGATAGTTTGATAATATGTTCTGGTAATGTTGGATATGCAGGGAAGGGTTTTATCGTGACAAGGCTGAACTGGATCCGGTCACTTAACTGTTTTACTGGTAAGACTATTTATTTCAAGAGAATGAGGAAATTTAAAAAGGGTCAACATTTAGCGCTATCTACTGGAGTTTAGCAGGGCCTGATTACTGAATAGGCCAACTAGGTCCAGGCCTAGGGCCCCCGATATTTAGGGGCCCCCAGATGGCTGAAATTACTTTAGTCAATGGTTAAAATTGTTTCAGCCAACGGATAAAGTTATAAAGTTTGAACACAGGGGGCCCCAAAAAAGAATTTGGCCTAGGGCCCCTCGATATCTTAATCGGGCCCTGGAGTTTAGCGTTCATCCGCTGGAGTTACAGTTAAAATTTCAACTATCAAAATATCACCAAACAGGCAATGGCTTCGTTCAAATGTAGAAGCGATTTTCACCCGTCATACTCTTACCTTGACGGGCGAATTTCTAATAGTAATTAGAATAAAAAAATAATTTGAATTTTGTTATTTTGAATTCAAATTATGTTTTTCGCAATCACGAGTGTGTATGTAGGAGTGTGTGTTTGTGTGTGGGGGTATGTGTGTTTGTGTGTAGGGTATGTGTATGTGTGTGCAGGCATGTGTGTCTGTGTGCAGGCATGAGTGCGTGGGCAGTTGTGTGTATGAGTGTTTGTGTGCGTGGGGCGGGGTATGTGTATGTGTGTAGACATATGTGTTTGTGTCTGTGTGCAGGCAGGAATGTGTGGGTAGTTGTGTGTGTATGTGTAGGTGTCTGTATGTATGCGTGTGTGTATGTGTGTGTGTAGGTGTCTGTATGTATGCGTGTGTGTATGTGTTTGTGTATGCGTGTAGGTGTCTGTATGTATGCGTGTGTGTATGTGTGTGTATATGTTTGTGTATGCGTGTAGGTGTATGTGTTTGTGTGTGTGAGTAGTTGTGTATGTATGCGCGTGTGTGTAGGGCATGGATGCAACCTGGAGACGGTTTTCGCTAGAGGAGCCGGTCGACGGTGATGCTGCAGAGGGTGCTGGCGGGAAAATAAAATCATAGGACATCAAAACAGTCGAATGAAAGCAATAAGCAATCGTGATTGCTCAAAAAAACTCAAACGTAGGATTTTTGTTTTACCAATCTCTTTTTCCCCTATTTCCTCGGTTTCCACTAAATTGTAAATAGATTTTTGAGGCGTATTTTCAATGCGTCAAATATTTCTGTGAAATATATCTGGTTACCTTATGTACTTGTGAATCCAATTTTCTTTCTGCTGTGTTTTCTATTGCACTTTTCCAGTCAATTTCATAACTCCTCACCTTTGGCCCAAACAGTGACTGACCTTGGAAGTCATGTGGCTTTGTGTTTTCCGCAATTTCAAGGCCTAATGTCTCTGCACTCTTAATAAGTCTTGAAAATTGACGACTTTTAAAATGAATGGACGCGTTAAAAATGCTCAGGCATTTAAAGGAACAGGAATAACGAAATTTAAATGAGGCACAGGGGTGTCCATCCCCCCAGTTCAATGGCGCAACCCCCTCTCCCCGTTTCTCTCAACCCTCTTTCCCTTTTTATTTCTTAGCTTTTTTTTATTTTATTTTTTTTTAAATATTATTTATTAATTTATTTTTAATTATTATTTAGAAAAGTTCTGTGCTAAGCCAATGGCATCCACACGCACAGATGCACAAACTAAATAAATAAATGATATAAAATAAAATAACTAAATTAAATTTTAAAAAAAACAATGGTTTAATTAATTTGAATTCTGAAATTTTGAATTCAAATTATGTGTTTCGCAATCACGAGTTGCGACAGGGTGCTACTCATTGGAGTTATTGTTTCTAGAAACGGCTCCAGTCCCCCCCCCCCCCCCAAGCCTGCCCCTCCTCTTGGGCGGTTACGTATGTACAGTTGTGCGTTTATGTGTGTTGGCGCGCGTGCGTGGTAGGTGCGCGTGCGTGTAGGCGCATGTGCGTGTTGTGCAGGCTTGTATGTGTGCGTAGACCTGTGTGTATGCACGTAGGCGTGTGTGTATGTGTGAAATGGCGTGTTTGTGTAAGTGTGTATGTGTGTAAGGGCGTGTTTGTGTAAGTGTGTATGTGTATGAGCGTGCATGTGTGAAGGACATGGACGTCACCACTCAGGAGAAGCAGATTCCGGGGGACAGTGCGCCTGCAGAGGTCGGAGGGCGGTGGTGCTGCTGAGGCCCCTGATCCAAGTTGAAAATGGAACCAAACATCAAAGCCGGTCAAGTAAGAACAATAAGCAATCCTGATTGCTCAAAAATAAATCAGTAGATAAATTTAAATAAATAAATAAAAATAACTGAAAAATCACACCCCATAAATTTTGAAGGCGCAACTTGCGCCATGCCCCCCCCCCCCTCTGTGGGCACTCCTAATAAAGCAACAATTCGTGTCAAGAAATTTTTAACGTTTTGAGACAGTCGCAAAAAGTGGAGCAGCAAAAAAAAAAAAAAAATTAGAATTCAACAGAATTTGATTTGAATAAAAAATGCAAGCAAAAATAATTTTTTGTAAGCTAAACAGCATATGAAAAACAATAAAACGTAAATGAACTTTTAAAAGATCCTGATGATTTCTGAAACTGACCAAAACTTATTTTAAACTCTTGTGCAATAAATGAAACCCAAGATTGTAAGAAAAGCCTTCTTTCGTTCAAGGAAACTGAGAGATGCAGAAAATTAACCTAATTCCACAGTTTGATTGATTTAAAAGTCTTTGCCTTCCGACAGTTGCATATTACGCCGGTCGCTTGTAGAATGGATGAAAATCACTTTGAGGAAGGTAAAAAGACAAATTAATATAAAATGTGTGCTTCAGCAGTGATTTCCTGTATTTTTGTACTCACCTGAACGAGCATGGAAAGTTAGTTTTTAAGAAGAAATAAATATTATCAGCACGAAACTAAAATTATAAATGAAATTTATATGGGCACACCGAACGAAAATTCGGGAACTCTTCGAATAAAACTCCGAATTTACTGAATGATAAAATTCAAGCCTCTCTGAAAGTCGTGGCATGCAGTTTGATTGGTTGATGTGTTTGCTGTTTTCGGTTCCCGGATTGCGCTTGTCGTTAAAGGGCAACTGAAATTTAACACATTGACTGCGTCGTCGACAGCCGATATATGGACTCCCTGCGCTAAGCTAATTATTTGAAACAATTTGAAGGAAAACAGTTTTATTGGACTTTTTCATGAATAATACAGCATACAAAACATATTTTTTTCTAGAAATTTTCCACACTGTGATATTTTTCAAAGCAAGGGACAACACATAAGGTATCTTGTTTGATCGCGTGCACGCTTGCTTGCATCAGAAAATCTTTCCACAGCAAACGCAGTAGTGGCGCCATTTTGTGTTCTCTTTTTGACTTTGTCTGAATGTTCGTTTATGCGCGGCAGAACAGCCAGGAAAGTCAATGGAACCCGCTGAAAAAAAAATGTAGCAACGTGTTGGCTGGAGGACGAGTTATCTCGTCCCTAGCGCATACAGCATAATTCTGGAGGACGAGTTATCTCGTCCCTAGCAGTCGATGTGTTAAGTATAAGATATAACTGACATCGAAATCAAGCCGACTGACCCATAAACGATATCTGAGCGGGGGCGTGCGCAGGAGGGAAGAAGTGACACCCGTTGGCCTAGGCCCAGGCCTGAAGGGGTCCCGAGATTTTTAAAAAGAGACTCAAATATATGTAGGAACGTAGGGGTAAACAATATGAAAGGGTCCCGTAAAAGTCATTTGCGACGAGCCTCTAAATTTCTGTACACGCCCCTGTATCCGAGTACAGTTTGCTCTTCATTTTATTGTTTTTAGTTAAAGAATGGAAAATATGGATAAAGCATGCTAGAAGAGATTTTATCATCGGAGAATGGGGGAAAATGTGAATAAAGCATACTAGAAGAGATTTTATCAGATACCACGGGGTTAGTGTTATCTCACATCATAAATTTCAAGAAAAGAAAGTTTATGGTAAAGAATTATTGAGAAGAAATCTTATCTACACAGGAAAACAACAAGCAATCGCGTGCTGTAGTATCACAAGAGTTCACTACACATAATTCGCATACTATTTGCTTAAAAACATAAAGAAAATTCTTATGCATCATGTGCTCAATAAAAAAAAAAGAAAAGAACCTGTTTGTAGCGTCAGGGAACCTTGAAAAATACTTAACGTAACATATAATTCAAAAATAAATGATTTAGTAAATTCATTAAAGCTTTAAAGTAGATGCACGTGAATTCATCAGTACGAGTCAAAAATGGGATCAGATTCAACTATTAAACAGCTGGAAATGGTTAAATAAATATTGGTTGTACTCGCCATTTTCAAAAAACGTTCGCCTGCTATCATTTTAAAAAAAAAACGAGATATGTTACAAAATTTTAATTACATAAGAGACACTTTTGTGTGTATTCTAAATAAATTAAGAGAGTAGTTTAATTTACGCAAAGACTTTTCTGATCATGTTACGAAAAGAGGTAAATTACAGTCGAGCCTCCATATATCGAACTTCCACATATCGAAATTTTCTATATATCGAAATCTCAGCAAATTTCAATGTTCATTACATAGAAAAATTGTTTCTATATATCGAAAAAATCTCTCTATATAGAAATTTTTTCGAGACATTCGTAGATTTTTTTTTCCACTTTAGACTGTTTGTCTCATGACAAATGAAGGTTAGGGGAGAAAATTATGTTTACTAAAGGTTGCTAAGAAACTCATAAGAAATCTGGGTTTGAGGGGTGTGTAGATAGGTCGTTGTTCCGGTTAATTGTAACCACTGGTTAATTGTAACCAGTAACACTGTAAAATCAGTTTCAAGTTATCCTTTTTGTCTGTTGATCATCATTCCCAGTCTTTTCAGCTTCAGTAAAAATCATTCAAGTTAAGTAGATTGATTTTTTACTTTTCTCCCGATTATATTGTCAAAATAAAAATCCCCTCATGTTGCGAACCAAGTTGAACTGCCGAAGAATGAAGATGTATGAAGGCACAAAAATGTAATTTCTGTTGATTTTTCAGTTATATTAACTTTTGTTTAATTCGATGCTCGTATAAATTAGAAATTGGGTTTCATGCAGGAAAATTAGCTTTAATTTTAATGTTTTAGGAGATTTTTATGATAAAATAAGATCTTTTTTGTATATCGAAATTTCTATATATCGAATTTTTTTCCGGCAATTTGCTACTTCGATATATGGAGGTCCGACTGTATTTTCCAAAAGTATTGGCTACCTTAATTTCCATTAGTTCTTTCTCATTCGTTCTTTCCGTCTTGCAACAAGATCGCGTCAGCAGAATATGCAAATTGCCAGTGGCATTTAAGCTCCCGGCACTTTGCCTCGTGGTATTTCCAAAGATATTGTTACAAATTCTGTAAATAGTAATTATTGTAGGAACGTAACCTGTAAATAGTTTCCCGTAATGAATATACAACCCCTTTTTCATATGGCTAAAATATACGACCCCTATTCCCGTTTTGTTTATTGATAAAATTTGATAACGGTCAACGCATTTCGAGAAGCGTGTGGAATATTTGAGAAAATTCTTTTCGGTGTATTTAAGCCGTTAGCGATGGATAAACAGTTAGTTTCGATTGAGATTTTCGAACTGAGTGCATTTTTGCTCTGTTTTTAGCGAGGCATTTCGCTGTGTTGTTTTCGTATTTGGAAGTAAATACGTGTGTAAACGTTGAGTTTACGGTGTTGTGTGATAATTGCTGATGAATAATTTAGCAGTTGTTAACGGTTTCTCCTGTACATAGTGTAAATAAATTTCCTGTGTTTTTATCAAGAACTGTGTCTTCATTTCAAGAAAGTGGAAGTCGCACCGAATCCGTTACAATTGGCGCCCAACGTGGGGCTTCTTCTGGACTTTCTTGGAGTAAGTGACTTTGGACATTTTTCTCATAAAGACTTTTTTTTTGAATTAGGACTTTATTTTTATGGTGATTACTCGCGCAATGGATGAACAATTAAAACAACTTCTTGACGCAATCACCTCTGTGAAGAGTGATATGGCGGCTAATCAAGAACAATTAAAAAATGATATGGCGGCTAATCAAGAACAATTAAAAAATGATATGGCGGCTAATCAAGAACAATTAAAAAATGATATGGCGGCTAATCAAGAACAATTAAAAAATGACCTGACTGCAAGTATGTTGGCAAATCAAGACCAGTTAAAAAGCGATTTAACGGTGCTGAAAAAGGACTTAACGTCTAACCAAGAAGAAATTAAAAACGACCTTATTTCGGTAAAGACTGTGATGGAAAATAAATTTAATGACATAGAGCATCGAGTTGATGCTATTGAAGAAAAATTTAATACCGTTGAAAGCCGATTCAATGCTGTAGAAAATAAATTTGAAGAAGAAGATAGAAGATTTCATCTACTTAAAGAAGAGATCTTTAAGGACGTGGAAAGGAGATTGGCGACCGCGGAAAGCAGCTCTGTACAGTTTGGCGCTCCCACATCGGTTGCTCGACCGTCCATTAAACTTGCCACATTTGATGGGAAAACTTCGTGGCAGGTTTACAAAACTCAATTCATGATAGTGGCGGAAGCGAACGGATGGGACTCTGCTACCAAGGCCTGTCATCTTGCAGCATCCCTGAGAGGTGACGCAGCGGACATTCTTCAGACCCTTCCGGACAGCCAGCGCCTGGATTTCGCCGCCCTCACATCTGCGTTGGAGCTTCGCTTCGGTGAGAAATGCCAGAAAGAGTTCAGCCGACTCCAGTTGAAGTCCCGTTTCCAGAAAACCGGGGAAACCCTGCAAGAGCTAGCGGCGGACGTCGAGAGACTGTCTCATCTTGCTTTTTGCGACTGTCCTGCGGATGTTCGGGACAACCTGGCACTCAACTACTTCATCGACGGAGTTCGGAATCCTGAGATCCAGAAGGCCCTCCGGATGGCGAATGTAAACGACTTGAAATCCGCTTTGATGTATGCGATGAGATACGAGGCCGCCCAAGAAGCAACCCGTGTGGATCGCCATCTAATCCGGACTCAGGAAGCTGATGAGTCTGATTCCAGGTCGTCCCACCTCGCTGAACTTGAGAGACAACTCGGTGACTTGACAAGACATCTGAGCAGCATAACAGCCCAAAAGAAACAAGAGCAGAAGTGCTGGAAATGCGGTAGTGAAGGACACCTGCGAAGGAGTTGTCCGGCTCGCCAAGCTACGCGAGGGAAGGAAATCACCACCACTAGAGCTCTGCAGATTTCCTCTTCTAGTAGTGGCAGTGATGGACTTTTCATTTACGCACATGTAAATGGGAACCCCTGCAGACTGATTGTCGACACTGGAGCCAATGTGACAATCATTAGGACAGATGTGGCTCGTGAATTTGGATTGAAACTGCTGTGGACCTCGCCACGCGTAAGTCTCCAGACTGTGACAGGTGACAAAATTGAGATTGACGGTAAAGTGGACTTGGAAATAGTGTTTGGGAATGCCACCTACCATCATACGGCATTCGTCGCTAATATCACGGACCCCTTCATTCTCGGATTGGACTTTTTAAAGAAATATGACTTCACTCTCGACTTCAAGACTAATGAGCTGCACTCGATGAGAGAAGACATAGCTGTTTTCCCCGCAGAAAGTGATGTAAAATCCGCTCATCAAATAATAGCCCGAACAGATTTATCGATTCCCTCAAGGTCAGAATCATTAATACCTGGCTCCCTTGAAGAAAGCAATAGTTTTCGATTTGGACTCATTGAATACCCTAACCTAAGCAATAGCCTAAAAGGAGTACTGGTAGCATCTACGCTTGTGGACCTTTCCAAGGATGTAATTCCTGTGAGAGTCGCCAACATGAGTGAAAGGCCAAGGAATATCCGGAAAGGCGAAGTGTTAGCAACTTGTACTCCCGTAAACTGCATCATTAGAAGAATCAATTCCCCCGAGACTGTGTCTTCTGAGTCCTTGACATCGAAGTTAATTGGGAGTGCACCCTTATCGAAGGATCAAAGAACTGCTGCGGAACAATTGGTGGACGACTTCAAGCATCTGTTTTCATCTACATCGGAGGATGTGGGCCGGACGAATTTAACGCAGCATAGGATCTACACTGGAGAACACCCCCCTATTAAACAGCATCCAAGACGACTACCGTTCGCCAAGAAGGAAGAGGTTGAGACCCTCCTGAAAGAGATGAAGGAGAATGATGTAATCGAACCGTCATCCAGTCCTTGGGCCTCTCCCATCGTCTTGGTCCGAAAGAAAGATGGCTCCACCAGATTTTGTGTCGATTACCGACGACTGAATGAAATCACCAAGAAAGACAGTTACCCTCTTCCACGGATAGACGACACCTTAGACACTCTTTCCGGACACAAGTGGTTTTCGACCCTGGACTTGAAGAGCGGCTACTGGCAGGTTGAGATACACCCTGATGACCGAGAGAAGACAGCGTTTACAACTGGACAAGGCTTATGGCAGTTTAAAGTGATGCCCTTCGGCCTCTGCAATGCACCAGCTACGTTCGAACGTCTTATGGAGACAGTGTTAAGAGGACTTTCCTACGAATCTTGTCTGGTCTACTTAGACGATATCATCATCGTGGGACGCAGCTTCGAAGAACATCTGGCAAATCTTAGGAAGGTGCTGCAAAAGCTTAAGGAAGCCAATCTGAAGTTAAGCCCGTCCAAATGTAATTTGTTCCGCCGGGAAGTGAACTACCTTGGTCACATCATCTCTTCTGAGGGTGTACAAACCGATCCAGAGAAGGTATCTGCGGTCAGGAGTTGGAGTCGTCCCGAAAACATCCATCAGCTGCGAAGTTTCCTGGGGCTCTGCACCTACTACAGGAAGTTTGTAAAGGGTTTTTCCAACATTGCACGACCTTTGCATAAGCTGACGGAGAGCAAGCAAAAGTTCGAATGGTCCAAAGAATGCGAAGATGCATTTCTACGACTGAAGGAGGCTTTAACATCAACGCCTATCCTCGCCTATCCTCAGCCTGAAAAATCCTTCATCCTGGACACTGATGCGAGCAACGAGGGCATCGGAGCTGTTTTATCCCAAGAAATTGACGGAAATGAACATGTCATCGCTTACTGGAGCAAATGCTTATCAAAGTCGGAGCGAAATTACTGCGTCACCAGAAAGGAGTTACTGGCCATAGTGAAAGCTGTAGAACACTTCCATCATTACCTCTACGGCCAAAAATTTCTGCTTCGGACAGATCATGCCTCATTAACTTGGCTTTTGAACTTCAAAAATCCGGAAGGCCAGATAGCCAGATGGATACAGCGGCTCCAGGAATATGACATGGAGACCAAGCATCGAAAAGGGTTATCTCACGGTAATGCTGACGCTTTATCAAGGAGACCCTGTCCTGAGAACTGCAATTATTGTTCCCGAATCGAGAAACAGTATGGAACGACTAGCCCTACCGCCTATCAGGTGACAGTGACTCCAATATCATCAGAACCTGATCCATGGAGTGACGACCAAGTTCGAAATGATCAGCTTGAAGACCCCGACATAAAACCAATTTTGGAGTTCATGGAAAGTGACAGTCGGCGCCCTAGCTGGCAGGACGTTTCCATCTTCAGTCCTGCAACAAAAAGATACTGGGCTTTATGGAACTCGCTCCATTTACGGAACGGCGTACTGTACCGGAAATGGGAATCTGACGACGGCAAAACATCTAGGTGGCAGTTACTACTTCCCCGATCAAGGATTTCAGATGTTCTGAAAGAAATACATAGTAGTGCGACTGGAGGACATTTTGGTGTCTTGAAAACCCTCAATAAAGTTCGGGAGCGCTTCTTCTGGAGCAAGGCGAAGGATGACGTGGAGAAGTGGTGCCATTCTTGTGACGCCTGTGCTGCTCGTAAAGGACCGAAGAAGAGAAGCAGAGGGAAGCTACATCTGTACAACGTTGGAGCTCCTTTCGAACGAATTGGGATTGACATCCTGGGTCCTCTACCAAGAACTGCTGATGGGAACAAATACATTCTTGTTTCCATCGACTACTTCACCAAATGGCCGGAAGCATATCCCATTCCAGATCAAGAGGCTACCACCGTAGCAGAGACTCTGGTCCAACACTGGATCTCGAGATATGGAACACCTTTGCAGATTCATTCCGATCAAGGGAGGAATTTCATCTCTGCTGTGTTTAAGGACCTATGTCAAATTTTCGGAATTGAGAAAACTAGGACAACACCACTACACCCACAATCGGACGGCATGGTGGAGAGATTTAACCGCACAATCCTGAACAATCTCTCGCTTATGGTATCCAGAAATCAACAGGATTGGGACAAGAAGCTACCTTTGTTCCTGCTGGCCTACCGAAGTGCTGTCCACGAGACTACCGGATTTGCCCCATCTCAGATGCTCTTCGGACGAGAGCTTCGGCTACCTTGTGATCTCGTCTTCGGTCGTCCTCCGGATGCGCCTTCATCGCCTGAGGAGTACATCCAGGATCTCCAGGCCCGGTTGGAAGACGTTCATAACTTCGCACGAGAGCGAATCAACATCGCGGCGGAGAAGATGAAGACCCGATACGACACAAGGTCTACTGGACATGAATTCAACGAAGGCGACAAGGTTTGGTTATGGAATCCCATCCGACGGAAAGGTCTTTCACCCAAATTGCAGTCGCATTGGGATGGACCCTACAAAGTCGTTAACCGACTGAATGACGTCGTAGTGAGGATCCAAAAATCACCTAATGCAAAACCTAGGGTTGTACATTATGATCGGTTAGCCCCATACTATGGCCATAGTTCATGAGTATTACGTAAACAACCATGGTTGATAACATAAAAGTTGTAGATAATTTTTGCTTTTAATGTTTAGTAATATTTCTTGTTATTATTGTGTTTTCTGTATCTGTTAGTTATTAATTAATGTGTATATTTGTAAACTTGTGATAGAAGTTTGGCACCCTTTCTGGGGATTGTACTGCCCGGGACGTGCAGTCCTTAGGAAGGGGACAATGTTACAAATTCTGTAAATAGTAATTATTGTAGGAACGTAACCTGTAAATAGTTTCCCGTAATGAATATACAACCCCTTTTTCATATGGCTAAAATATACGACCCCTATTCCCGTTTTGTTTATTGATAAAATTTGATAACGGTCAACGCATTTCGAGAAGCGTGTGGAATATTTGAGAAAATTCTTTTCGGTGTATTTAAGCCGTTAGCGATGGATAAACAGTTAGTTTCGATTGAGATTTTCGAACTGAGTGCATTTTTGCTCTGTTTTTAGCGAGGCATTTCGCTGTGTTGTTTTCGTATTTGGAAGTAAATACGTGTGTAAACGTTGAGTTTACGGTGTTGTGTGATAATTGCTGATGAATAATTTAGCAGTTGTTAACGGTTTCTCCTGTACATAGTGTAAATAAATTTCCTGTGTTTTTATCAAGAACTGTGTCTTCATTTCAAGAAAGTGGAAGTCGCACCGAATCCGTTACAATATTCTTTGGTATTTCTTCCTTCTCGATTTCAACCCAAGTCAGATGTGGTTGTATTTCGGTAGCTCAGTTGAGCCTGTCCATTTTTGCCCATAACTTCGGCTTACTGCTCTTGACATGAACATCATAACTCTATATGTTTAACGTTTCATACTTTGACTTAGAATGTTTGCTTCAGAAGTCATTTAGAGTATAATCAGCTACTTAATATTGTAAAGAGCGTACTCTCAATATTTCGTTTACCATGGCATTGTATATATCATAGCCATAATAAACAAGTTACTTTTAACTTTGACTCTTCTTGACATGGCACAAGGTAAATATGTTTTTTTAAGAACAATCACACGTCCCGGTTGAGCTTTCACTAAAAGTTAATAAGCTGAGCACTTATAAAAGCTCTCAGCTTAACAGATCAAATGATTTTAGTTACGTAAGTCGTAAATCTCGTACGGTCCATACGCAGCAGGTTGAATATGTTGCTCTAGAACTCTTTAAGCTTGTAAACTCAGCCTTTATATCGGTTTTTTACATCCATCAACCTTAAGGGGGGGGGGAGGGAGAGATCGCTTCTTCCATTTACTTCCGAGTGTGTGGGGTAATTGGAAAGATGATTTCATTCACCAACAAATAGTCAAAAAGTCAAATTTTACAATTACTGTTGGCTCTCTGTTTAACGACGCTCTATTTAACGACTTTCTTTATTTAACGACGGCTTTTCACGATCCCAGATGGTCCACTACAGTGTTAAAAGCATTCTATTTGAGGACGCTTTCTACTCAAGGAAGATTTTTTGTGGTTCCTTGAAAGTCGTTAAACATAGAGCCAACTGCACTCTCATGAAATGTCAATCATGTTTGCAATGCAAATGCACAAAATTTCATTTCGCAATTCTTCGAGAGGTAGAGAAAACTGGGGTAGAATTTAAAACCTTGGGAATTTTGCTTCCTGTTGCTCCACCTGACTCAAACATCTCTAAAGAGTTGGAAAATGGTCTCACCGGTACAATGTCTTCTTCTAATTCCATTTCACTTCTTTACTAATAACTAGTGGCACCCGCACGGCTTCGCCCGTAATAGAAAAATTAAAGGTCTTTTGGTTCGCTTGTATATTTGAAAATAATGTATGGTGAATTTTCTCGCCAATTGGCTTGTACCGACGTTACAGTTCCACGTTATGATAATTTCGTATCTCGCCAATTGGTTTGTGCCCATGTTACGGTTCCACGTTATGATAATTTCGTAATTTATGATAGTTTTTTTTCTTAAAATTGGAATAAAAAAAGAACCACATCGAATTTTCGAAAAATCGCTTCGAAGTGCACACCCCCATGTTACATACTAACTTTGTGCCAAATTTCATGAAAATCGGCCGAACGGTTTAGGCGCTATGCTCGTCACAGACATCCTACAGACATCCTATAGACATCCAGACATCCTCCGGACAGAGAGACTTTCAGCTTTATTATTAGTAAAGATAAAGCAGAAAGTCTCTCTGCCTGGATGTCTGGATCTCTGTAACGCGCACAGCGCCTAGACCGTTCGGCCGATTTTCATGAAATTTGGCACGAAGATAGTTTGTAGCATGGGGGTGTGCACCTCGAAGCGATTTTTCGAAAATTCAATTTTGTTCTTCTCTTTCAATTTTAAGAACATTTTCCGAAGCAAAATTATCATAAGATGGGCGAGTAAATTACGAAATCATGACGTGGAATGGGAGAGCGAATGAACATAGCTAATTGGCAAAAAATTCATCATCCATTATTTGTAAACATACAGGCGAACCAAAAGACCTTTTAATTTTTCTATTACGGGCATAGCCGTGCGGGTACCACTAGTGAGTCATAAAAGAAGTGTGGTTAACACTTACCTCATTGACAATGGTGTTCGTGTAAATGGAATCGTCGTATATCCACTCTTGGCACGGGTGAGGACCGTCGTAGCACTCGAACCTTTTGTCAGACAGCAGTATGGAGTGACTGATGTTGTGATGGGTCTGCTTGCAGTAGTGAGGCACGTTCGGAGACTGGAACGCCATGATGAGGTTGTGCCAACTGCAGGAGAAAGAGATGAAGAGGAAGATAACAAATGTCCTCAGCTGCCAAGGACCGCAGTGTCCTGTCACGTCGCAGAGGTCCTTTTCCTCGGAGTCCTTCGGCTTGCCCGGGTCCGCGAAGGAGGAGGGATAAGTGCTGGATTCTGCCAGATTCTGGAAGTAGATATTCGTCATTTCTGCAGAAACACTGTGCCTGAAATACGGGGTGTCCACAAAAGAACAAAGCGAGGTATTGAAAAATCATATCGAGTTAACGGTTTGAGTTAGGTCAAGTCAGTTAGTTCACTGTGCCTGAAATGCGGGGTGTCCACAAAAGAACAAAGTGAGGTTTCGTTATTTCTGCAGAAACACTGTGCCTGAAATACGGGGTGTCCACAAAAGAACAAAGTGAGGTTTCGTTATTTCTGCAGAAACACTGTGTCTGAAATACGGGGTGTCCACAAAAGAACAAAGTGAGGTTTCGTTATTTCTGCAGAAACACTGTGTCTGAAATACGGGGTGTCCACAAAAGAACAAAGTGAGGTTTCGTTATTTCTGCAGAAACACTGTGCCTGAAATGCGGGGTGTCCACAAAAGAACAAAGTGAGGTTTCGTTATTTCTGCAGAAACACTGTGCCTGAAATACGGGGTGTCCACAAAAGAACAAAGTGAGGTTTCGTTATTTCTGCAGAAACACTGTGTCTGAAATACGGGGTGTCCACAAAAGAACAAAGTGAGGTTTCGTTATTTCTGCAGAAACACTGTGTCTGAAATACGGGGTGTCCACAAAAGAACAAAGTGAGGTTTCGTTATTTCTGCAGAAACACTGTGCCTGAAATACGGGGTATCCACAAAAGAACAAAGCGAAGTATTGAAAAATCATATCGAGTTAACGGTTTGAGTTAGGTCAAGTCAGTTAGTTGTGCCATTAAATTTTTGCGCACCTGTTTCAGTTTGTTTTTCAACACCAGTTAAAGAGGAAGCATTGGACACTCGAATCGGCAACGAGTGTATTGAAAGGTAAGGATCTATTTCTTAGTCTCCAAGAAACCCATATTTGAATCCATGACACTTTTCCTTTAGATACACTTCGAAAGTAATGTCTACGATGAGAAAATTCAGGATGTAAGCCATCCTGGGCAAAGGATCCATTTGTGTGGCAAAAAAAAAACACTCCAGGGGTGCAGATCATGACGTGGGAAGGAGTCGATTACCATTCAGATGTGCGCCGCGTCAGAAACGAGTCACATATTGAAATCTACTAAATATGTAAAATTTTGATTAATCTTTACAAATAATAAAGCTGAAAGTCTCTCTGTCTTTCAGGATCTCTGTGACGCGCATAGCGCTTAGACCGTTCGGCCGATTTTCATGACATTTAGCACAAAGTTAGTTTGTAGCATGGGGGTGTGCACCTCGAAACGATTTTTCGAAAATTCGATGTGGTTCTTTTTCTATTCCAATTTTAAGAACAAAATTATCATAAGATGAACGAATAAATTACGAAATTATCATAACGTGGAACCGTAACATGGGCACAAGCCAATTGGCGAGATGCGAAATTATAACGTGGAACCGTAACATGTGTACAAGCCAACTGGCGAGAAAATTCACCATACATTATTTGTAAATATACAGGCAAACCAAAAGGCCTTTTAATTTTTCTATTACGGACAAAGCCGTGCGGGTACCACTAGTTAATTTATAAGTTTATTGTGAATCTTACACAATGGCTTAAGAATGAAGACGGACAAAAAAAGACAGATGGTGGCTGAAAATAGAGATCGAAAATTGTTTTATGGAAGATAACTATGACTAAACTAATTACCACTCTTGCACGAACATTGCAAGATGTTACAGGCACGTGTTTCGGGGTTTCAAAAACCCCCTTTTTCAATGTAGAAAAGGGTGAGCTTTTGGATGTAAAGTCATACAACAAACGTCAAAACACGTGTCCTGTTTCCAAACCCCGACGGAAACGTGTATCTACAAACGTTTTACAATATTTGTGCTATATTTAGGTTTTTTTATGTGTTATTTTGTTGCAAAAATGTAATTATTCATTTCTTAATTACTAGTTCATCTAAACGAAGAAATAGCAGCGTATAACAGCACAAAATTGCAGATTACTGCATACACGTGTTTCGGGGTTACAAGGAACCCTTTTTTCAAGAAACAAAAGGTTTTGTGGGATGCTTTCTCATCCATAAGCTCACTTTTTTTTGCATTAAGAAAAGGGGTTCCTTTTAACCCCGAAACACAAGTCTGCAGCAATCTGAAATTTTGTGCTGACGTTGTTCTTTCTTATTTCCTTTTCAAAACCGTCACTGCACTACAAAAAAAAAAAAAAGGAAGAAAATAAAAAACCAAAAATTGGGTCAAGTCTCCCTAGTTTCCTCTATTTAAGAACAGTCAAAGAAAGATTCAAGGTACACTGTGAAAAATTACAAAAACATCAGTACTACAATTGAGAAAATCTCGAGGAAACTTTGATTCCATAAAATGTTCCAGCACCCGATAAAGCTTCTTCGTAAGTAACGCAGTACCGTTACTTAAGAATCAATTGTATCGGTTACTAGCAATTGTTATAGATTTTGTTTTCTGTATATTTTCTAGTATATTGTAGTCCCCCCCCCCCCCCAAGAGTCTACTTTGTTCCACTAGTGTGCAAAGTCTTTTGTGAAGTAATTTTATTTTTCAAACTTTTACACGAATTAATATTTTTATACTTGGAAGAAATACAGCCAATAGTATTTGTATGAAAATATCTAAACCTTTAATAAAGACATTTAAAAAATACACAATTATTAGAAAGCCACACATATTTGGTTGCGAGTTTTTGGCTCCCAAAAATATCGCTAAATTCATTCAAGAAAGTCGACATTTCAATAAGAAAAAACTAGATTATTAATTTTTTAGCATAAAATAAAAGTGGAACAACTTTAAATTTTTAATGAAACCTTAAGCTTTGTTACGTACATCTTCACTGTTAAAAATGGGTATTCAAAAATAATGAAAATTTACTCATTTTTGAATACTTTCATTACTCAATATAGCTCCGAATCAATAAGGTTCAATTTTGAGAAACACATGTACTCATTTCATGACTCGTATTTCTCGTATGTTTGTATTTGATGCCACATTTACTCATTTTTGAATCAATTGTATTCAAAAAAAATGAATACATTCAGAGTTTCATTTTTGAATACATTTTTTTAACAGTGTTTGGTAGTACGTTATACGTACATATTGGTACTACGTTATACGTACATATTGGTAGTACAAGTAGTCCAGATAAACTAAAACATGTAAAAAAAACTTACATTTATTAAATTTCTTTCTATGATCAAAAGAAAAAAGTTTAAGAAAGAAATCCGGAGCTTTATAGTTAGTAAGCTGATTAAAAATAATTTTAAAGTAAATATTTGTAACGAAATCTTCTCACGCTTGGTGAAAAGATTTACAATTAAATTATCAGCAAATGTTCCTTTCAAACAGAATAGTTAGAAGTAGCCCTTTAGAAAGTTTTAAAATTTAATAACAACCTTAAATATTAATTCTAACGAGCTGATGTGTGCATCACATGACTTCCTTTTACTCCAATTTAATGTCACTCCCCCATTATTGGCAATTTTAATGTGATTCATTAGTTTACTCTCTAAATATCACCAACAGTGGCCAATTTGAAACCAAATTTAAAAAAAAAATCGCCAAATTTGTCGTCAAGTTGGCGACAAATTTTTTCGACCAAAGGACTGGCAATATATCGCCAAGTGTCCGACAAATTATAACACCAATTGAGTTTACATCGAAATTAACAATGATTTCCTCCCAAAAAGGAGCGAAAGACCCCCTTAGAAGCATCCGAATGCAACCAAAAAGGAAGGTGCACAACTAGGCTCTGCTAGGAGTCTACGTACCAAATTTCAACTTTCTAGGACATACCGTTTTTGAGTTATGCGAGATACATACACACATACGCACATACATACGGACGTCACGAGAAAACTCGTTGTAATTAACTCGGAGGTCGTCAAAATGGATGTTTCGGATGTCTGTAGGTTCCTAGGCCACGTGCGGTCGAGTCGAAAAAAAAAAAACTCAACATTCATTCGGGGGTGAGAAAAATGGAAATTAAGGCCGATTTTTGAGTGAAATTTTTTTCGCGAATACAATACTTCCTTTTTTGTAAAAGGAAGTAAAAATGGCTCTTGAAGTTTTCATTTCTTAATCACAAATACAACTAGTATGTTGTGGCCATCACGAAACTTTCTTCTATATTTTTCCTTTTTCTGATCCCTCCCCATGCTTGACGAGGAAGCAATATTCCTAACATAAACAAAATTACACATGCAAAAACTTGACGACCATCCCAATGTCTGAATTATTGTAAAAACAAAACAAAGAGCGAAAATTGAAAGTTACTTTAAAAGCCTTGCTTGAATGAATTACAAATATTTTATTTATTAACAAACATTAGTGGCAACAGTTAAAAATTTTAAATCATTGAGATAATATTTCCGATCATTTCCATACAATTAAAATCACGAGAAATAAGCAGACGACAATCTATTACGATTTATCTTTCTTATTGTTGCATTAATAAAACTATTTTTATTCGCAAACAAAAAAAAAAAAAATCAACACCTCTTGGAGCGATTGGAGTCAAAATTGAACCAAAGCCTGTTTACGTATGGATTCACATATATTCCAAATTTCAACCAGAACGTAGCATTACGTCTTGAGATAGGGCACTCACAATGGAAAAAAAGAACGGGCGATTGCGCTACCCCCTTTTTAGCTGTTGACACCAAAATAAAATCAGCTCTTATACCCACTAAGGGCTACTTGTCAAAAAATTTTTGTTTGATTCCGTTCGTTATTTCTTGAGATACAGCAGTCATAATTGACGACAAAAAACGTTCTATAGCTCAACCCCCCTTTGAGTTATTGACACCAAAATTGAATCAGCACCTGCTCCTGTTAATGGCAACATATGGACCAAATTTTGTTTGATTCCGCCAGTTACTTCCTGAGGAATAGCAAGCACGCGTAACTCAAAAAACGTCCCATTGCTCCACCCCCCTTGGAGGAATTCGCGCCAAAAACCAATGGGCACAAGTTCACATACGGGCAGATATGTGTACCAAATTTCGTTCGATTTCGTGCGGTAGTTTTTGCTGTAGAGCGGCCACAAAAAACTGGTCACACACAGACGTGACACACATACATACACACACACATACATACACACACACACACATACACACACACATACACACACACACACACACACAGACAGACAGACATTTTCCAAAAATGGTCGAAATGGACTCAGCACACCTCAAAACGTTCGAATCCGTCAAAATTCGAAATTCGAAAATTTGCACGAATCCAATACTTTCTTCTATATATTAGATATAGAAAAAAGTAATAAGGACTACTTTCTAGCTGTATAGAATGATTTACTGCTTGGCAAATAATTTTCCCTTCCAATGCCACAATATTTCGCCAAAGTGCCCAATAATGAGTTCTTTTTCGAAACCGCATGCAAATAAACTTTTCAAGTTAATAAAGTAATGCAATACTGTCAAACCATAATCATATAAACATTAAAATTTTACATACCGTTTTAAATCCGATTCGTTTGTTAAATAGCATGATGGTTCAGATTGAATTCTTCGTGCTTAACCATTCGCAGACCTCCCGGGTATTTCATGTATTTATTTCCATTTTAGCATTTTTTTTTTTTAACATTTATTATATTTAACAGGTACTTAATAAATGCTCCTTATGGACGCAGTTACGCGGTCTTGAGGAATCTGGCTAGCTCCGAATTTCACAAATGGTGAGAAGTAAATACGCTACGTATTGGGCCATAAATTTTCGATACAACAGGCCAAACGTCCTGATCAAATACAATAAATGATGTTTAGAGCGAGTCTAGCAATTTTACGCGTTAATCGAACTTGCTCTTGGTTTGCTGTTGTTTCTCTTCCTTGATTTTTAGTTTCTCTCTTTTAAAAATTTATGTTTTTACTAGTGGTACCCGCACGGCTTCGCCCGTAATAGCAAATTAAAAGGTCTTTTGATTCGCCTGTATATTTACAAATGATGTGTAGTGAATTTTCTCGCCAATTGGCTTGTGCCCACGTTACGGTTCCACGTTATGATCATTTCGTATCTCGCCAATTGGCGTGTGCCCATGTTACGGTTCCACGTTATGATCATTTCGTAATTTATTCGTCCATCTTATGATATTTTTTTCTTAAAATTGGAATAGAAATTTTTTTCTTAAAATTGGAATAGAAAAAGAACAAAATCGAATTTTCTAAAAATCGCTTCGAGGTGCACACCCCCCCCCCCCATGCTACATACTAACTTTGTGCCAAATTTCATGAAAATCGGCAGAACGGTCTAGGCGCTATGCGCGTCACAAACATCCTACAGACATCCTCCGGACAGAGAGACTTTCAGCTTTATTATTAGTAAAGATGATGTGAAACTATAAATTTTAAGCTGAAGATTTCAAACTAATCAAATATCTCAATCTACTTCTTATTGATCGAAAACATCCTTAGACAGTACATATTTTTGTATTCAGTTTGTTTTAATTGAAAATACTCTGAATCGATTTTTTCGAAACGGCAAATTTCTCAATCTAAATCTTACTGGTCTAAAGCATCTTCAGAGAATACATATTCTTGTATTCAGTTGGTATTAATTTAACATATTTTGAATCGACTTTTTCGAAACGTCAAATTTCTCAATCGACTTTTTATTGATCAAAAACATCCTTCGGCAGTACATATTTTTGTATTCAGTTTTTTACTTTCTTCTATATCTAATATATAGAAGAAAGTATTGGATTCGTGCAAATTTTCGAATTTCGAATTTTGACGGATTCGAACGTTTTGAGGTGTGCTGAGTCCATTTCGACCATTTTTGGAAAATGTCTGTCTGTCTGTGTGTGTGTGTGTGTGTGTATGTGTGTGTGTGTGTATGTATGTGTGTGTGTATGTATGTGTGTCACGTCTGTGTGTGACCAGTTTTTTGTGGCCGCTCTACAACACAAACTACCGCATGAAATCGAACGAAATTTAGTACACATATGTGCCCCTATGTGAACTTGTGCCCATTAGTTTTTGGCGCGAATTCCTCCAAGGGGGGTGGAGCAATGGGACGTTTTTCGAGTTACGCGTGCTTGTTATTCCTCAGGAAGTAACTGGCGGAATCAAACAAAATTTGGTCTATATGTTGGTATTAACAGGAACAGTTGCTGATTCAATTTTGGTGTCAATAACTCAAACGGGGGTTGAGCTATAGAACGTTTTTTGTCGTCAATTGTGACTGCTGTATCTCAAGAAATAATGAACGGAATGAAAGAAAAATTTATCGGCAAGTAGCCCTTAGTGGGTATAAGAACTGATTTTATTTTTGTGTCAACAGCTAAAAAGGGGGGTAGCGCAATCACCCGTTCTTTTTTTCCATTTTGAGTGCCCTATCTCAAGAAGTAATGCTACGTTCTGGTTGAAATTTGGAATATATGTGAATCCATATGTAAACAGGCTTTGGTTCAATTTTGACGCCGATCGCTCCAAGAGGTGTTGATTTTTTTTTTTTTTTTTGCGAATAAAAATAGTTTTACTAATGCAACAATAAGAAAGATAAATCGTAATAGATTGTCGTCTGCGTATTTCTCGTGATTTTAATTGTATGGAAATGATCGGAAATATTATCTCAATGATTTAAAATTTCTAACTGTTGCCATCTTATGTTTGTTAATAAATAAAATATTTGTAATTAATTCAAGTAAGGCTTTTAAAGTAACTTTCAATTTTCGCTCTTTGTTTTGTTTTTACAATAATTCAGACATTGGGATGGTCGTCAAGTTTTTGCATGTGTAATTTTGTTTTTGTTAGGAATATTGCTTCCTCGTCAAGCATGGGGAGGGATCAGAAAAAGGAAAAATATAGAAGAAAGTTTCGTGATGGCCACAACATACTAGTTTTTAATTGAACATACTCTGAATCGACTTTCTAGGGTGATTTTTTTTTTTTTTTTTTCATTCTGTCTTGCAAACGTTAACCATATTTTATGAAAATGAAAATTACGTCCACTCTTTTTACTTCCTTTTTCCAAAAAAGGGAGTATTGTATTCGCAAAAAAAAATTTCACTCAAAAATCGGCCTTAA
Source organism: Uloborus diversus (assembly GCF_026930045.1). Lineage (NCBI taxonomy): Eukaryota > Metazoa > Arthropoda > Arachnida > Araneae > Uloboridae > Uloborus > Uloborus diversus. The sequence continues at coordinate 14,416,518 of NC_072732.1, forward strand.
TTTCCATTTTTCTCACCCCCGAATGAATGTTGAGGTTTTTTTTCGACCCGACCACACGTGGATATATGCCTGGGAACCTACAGACACCCGAAATATCCATTTTGATGACCCCCGAGTAAATTACAACGATTTTTCTCGTGACGTGTGTATGTGTGTATGTATCTCGCATAACTCAAAAACGGTATGTCCTAGAAAGTTGAAACTTGGTACGTGGACTCCTAGTGGGACCTAGTTGTGCACCTTCAATTTTGATTGCATTCGGATGATTCAAAGGGGGTCTTTTGCCCCTTTTTGGGGGGAAATCATTGTTAATTTCGATGTAAACTCAAGTGGTGTTATAATTTGTCGGGCACTTGGCGATATATCGCCAGTCTTTAGGTCGCCAAGTTTTGTCGCCAACTTGGCGACAAATTTGGCGTTTTTTTTTATAATTTTAAATTTGACTTTAATTTGGCCACTGTTGGTGATATTTAGAGAGTAAACAATCGAATCACATTAAAATTGCCAGTGATGGGGAAATGACATTAAATTGGAGTAAAAGGAAGTCATGTGATGCACACATCAGCTCGTTTGATAAACTTTTAGTAAAGGTAGATATTATTGTTCGAGGATCATTTTATGAAAGTTTTTTTTTAGATTTTTATAGGAAGCTTAGTTTCAAACACTTAACCTAATACATGAAATACACCGCCAGCTCAGTCAATTCCAGCCGAGGACTGCAGTTTCGTGCTTATTAGCACTCATCAGCCCGGAATAGGAAGTGAATGAGCTGTAGGTGGAAAACCTCTTAAGGAAGCTTGGAGTGCCAAACAAATTGGTAGCTAATACAGAATTAGCACTGACCAGACGAGTGACCGAAACAATGGTTCAATTCAACTCGAATATTGAAGGCAGGGCAGGTATATTCAGTAAGTAACCGCCCAGGCTTCCGCTAGTCTTCCTTAAGAGGTTTTCCATCTCCAGCTCAGTCACTTTCCTATGCCGGGCTGATGAGTGCTAATAAGCACGAAACTGCAGTCCTCGGCTGGAATTGACTGGGCTGGCGGTGTATTTCATGTATTTCTGCCTTATCCCTGGCTATGGGTGGTTACTTACTGAACTTAAACTAATGCTGATTTACGTGAAATACACCGCCAGCTCAGTCAATTCCAGCCGAGGACTGCAGTTTCGTGCTTATTAGCACTCATCAGCCCGGCATAGGAAAGTGACTGAGCTGGAGATGGAAAACCTCTTAAGGAAGCCAAGAGTGCGAGCCCTGGTTGATGGGCTGTAATTTACTGAATATACCATGCCTCGCGTTCAATCTTCGAGTTGAACCGAACCATTGCTTCGGTCACTCGTCTGGTCTGCTAATTCTATATTAGCTACCAGTTTGTTTCGCACTCTCGGCTTCCTTAAGAGGTTTTCCATCTCCAGCTCAGTCACTTTCCTATGCCGGGCTGATGAGTGCTAATAAGCACGAAACTGCAGTCCTCGGCTGGAAGTGACTGAGCTGGCGGTGTATTTCACGTATTTCTGCTTTAGCCCTGGCTAATGGGCGGTATTTTACTGAATAATGCTGATTTCTTTAAAATTCATCCACTAGTTTCTTAAGAAAACTTACCCTAGTAAAAATAGTTGGACACTTTTTCTTTAAAAACTCTTACTATTAGAAGGCTACATAGCATTTGTCATATCTTTTGATGCAGGCTCAGTACCTGTTCTTCAAAAATGATACGACGTAAAGCAATTCTAGAATCAGGTACTCAAACCTCAAGCTAAAATAATTCTTCTTAATGTGAAGAAATCAAGTCAATTTTGTGCTATTTCATTAACTTAACTCATGTTTAACGTAATAGCGAATTCTCCAGTTAAATATCTATACATATATATATATATATATATATATATATATATATATATATATATAGACTATAATTACTATACTATCTACTACTATTACTATCTACTACTTTAATATATATATATATATATATATAGACTATAATTATATATATATATATATATATATATATAATTACAAATTCTGTAAATAGTAATTATTTTTGTGATTGATTTGTCGTAATCTAGCTAAATTTGGGCGTTTATTCCATTATCTTTCATCTAAAATTATTGTAGTAACGTAACCTGTAAATAGTTTCTTGTAATGAATATACAACCCCCTGACATTCGACTGAAGTATACGTTCCCCTTATTTTTTCATTGATAAAATTTGTGAATGAATAAAAAGAAAGTACGAGATAATTTTGTAGAATGTTATTGAAACTTCTCAATGGAACATTGTGGAAACTTTTCAAGGATTTATAAATAGCCTCTGCGGCATAAAAAGTCAGTCTCGATTGAGAATTGGTACTGAGAGTGGGTTAGCTCTGTTTATTGCGAGGCAATTCGCTGTGTTGTTTTGCCTATTTGGATGTAAATACGTGTGTAACCGTTGAGTTTACGGTGTCGATTGATATTTGCTTAATTGCTGATGATTAATTTAGCAGTTGTTAACGATCTTTTCTGTACATAGTGTAAATAAATCTCCTGTGTTTTTCTCAAGAACTGTGTTGTCCTTTCAAGAAAGTTGGAAGTCGCACCGGATCCGTAACAATATATAAATCCGAAAATATATTTTATTAAAGGCGAAGAAATATTAACCCTTAAGGGGGTCCGGGACACATTTTGAAATTTTTTTTGTTATATACTTTAGAGTTTTGAAATTTTTTGCACTGATTCACCATTTATTTAATAAGCAAAATCATAACATAAATAAGAAAAAAAGAAAAAAATTTATTTAAATTTAATTAGTTTTTTTTATAAAAAATGGGGTTGCTTTAAATTGCTATAACTCAAAATATTCTTAAACAATTTTCAATTTTTTTTCAATGAATTACGCACAAATATCTAAGCTTTAATTTTTATTCGGCGATTTTAAAAATATTGATTCAATAAAATATAAAAAATATTTGAAGAAAAATTTCGAAAAATTCAAAGATACTTTTTTTTAAAAAAATCGTAATTTTTGCAGTAAACGTTTTTTTCAAATTCGACGAATAAAATTTAAAGTAAACTCTTTGAAAAAGATATGCTCCAAGTTTCGTTACTTTATCTTTATCGGTTCCTGACTTATAAGTGTTTGAATGCAAGAAATCGGGAAAAATTGCATCATGGAGAAAAACGCGTTTAAAGTTTTAAAGTTAAGTACACATTAGTTAGGTGCATGAAACAAAAATAATTATATATTTCGTTCTATTAAAGATAGAAACAAGATACAAACCTCCTCTTAAGCAGAAAAACACGGAGTAATTTTTTACATGATAAAAAAAAATCGCAAAATTTGACGATTTTTGTGTCCCGGACCCCCTTAACTAATAAGGTAGCTTGTCTAAGAACCTGGAAGAATTGATGGGCTCGGAGCAAGAATGTGATATGCCAAATGAGTGAAGTCTTCATTAGGCAAATTTCCAATTTCCAAAAAAAAAAAATATTTGTAGAACTTTTCAAAGGTATTATACATTCTACGTTCTGCAATACGAAATCCAGATTTGTTTCTCTCCAAATGACATAATTCATTGTCACATTTATTTCAATTCTAATTATGAGAGACAAAAGTCTTGATCGAAAAGCCACTCCTTGTGGCTTGTCACATTTCTGCCCAAAGCCCTTCAATTGGACTTCTGCATTCAAGCGTTTTGTCATTTTACGAGCATATGTTTGTCAATTACGGTATTCTTTCAGTTGTATTTACATGAATGAAAAGCACAGGAATTACTGTTAAATGTTCCTTCTTTAATTTGCTATTTTTACTTCCTTTTACAAAAAAGGAAGTATTGTATTCGCAAAAAAAATTTCACCCAAAAATCGACCTTAATTTCCATTTCGCTCACCCCTGAATGAATGTTGAGTTTTTTCTTTCAACTCGAACACACATGGATATGTGCATAGGAACGTACAGACACCCGAAATATCCATTTTGACGATCCCCGAGTTAATTACAACGAGTTTTCTCGTGACGTCTCTATGTATGTGCGTATGTGTGTATGTTTCTCGTATAACTCAAAAACCGTATGTCCTAGAAAGTTGAAATTTGGTTCGTTGACTCCTAGTGCGGCCTAGTTGTTCACCTTCTCTTTTGGTTGCATTCGAATGATTCTAAGGGGGGTCTTTTGCCCCTTTTTGGGGGGAAATCATTGTTAATTTCGATGTAAACTCAAGTGGTGTTACAATTTGTCGGACATTTGGCGATATATCACCAGTCTTTTAGTCGCCAAATTTTGTCGCCAACTTGGCGACAAATTTGGCGTTTAATTTTAAATTTGGTTTCAATTTGGCCACTGTTGGTGATATTTAGAGAGTAAACAATTGAATCACATTAAAAGTGCCAATAACGAGGAAATGACATTAAATTGGAGTAAAAGGAAGTCATGTGATGCACACATCAGCTCGTTCGTGAAGGTTACATGGAGAACAATGTCAAGGTCACATGCACCCCGCCTCACCTTTTCTTTGAATTGAAGCTCTAAAGTGAAACATTTAACAGAAATAATCAGGAAAATCGTAGCAAAATACGGAATCTTGCCGAAGAACTGTAATATTTGATAGAAGTATACTTTGAAGAAGTATACTGATTTTATAAAATCAAGAAAATAAAGTACAGCTGTAATTTCCAATAGTTGTTCGATAATCTGAATTAGGCAGCGCCGTGCCAAATTACCATCAGCGAGCGAAGCGTTCTCAAATTTCTTCAGATTTGGCCTAGTGTATGCTCATGCGCAGGGCCCGACTAACTCAAAAGGAGGCCCACAATAATTTGGAGGCCCCCTGAAGACTCTATAGCGGAATACGGTGGTTGATTCACAGGTTTATGGCCGGTTGGAATGCATTTTTGGGGTCATTCGTGCCTATCACAGAACTATGTAAATCATTTATTATGTGCATTATGAATCCCTTTTGAAGCCCCTCATAATTGTGACATGGTAAATTTGCTACTGCCAAAATGAATAAAAATTCTTCTTTAAGGGAGCTTATTTCCAATTACTGTCTGACCTCGGATTGTATGGAAAGACAAACATCCGTTTTACAGCCGGAAATGGACAAATCTATTATTTTTTTTAGCGATGTCAGCTTTTGCAGAAGCAGTCTCATTCAAATGAGCGGAACATGCGCATCAAATTTTTACTTTTTCCCCTTATTCACATAGATTCGTCTTATCTGGACGTTTGAAAATTCCATGCAATCCGTGGTTGGACAGTAGCAAGTCATTATTTTAGTATTAGTTTAAAAATACATGCATTTTTCGTACGGTTGTTATGCTATGCATAAAGCTTCAAGTAATTTGGGGCCCCTTAGGAAGATGGGGCCCCAGGCCCAGGCGACCTGTGCAATAATCAGGCCCTGCTCATGCGGTAAGAAACTCGTACCATTTTCTCGAACTTCAGAACACTTGTCATTCCATATGGGTTGTATTCACATTGGAAGCTAATTCTAATTACGTCACTTCGACGGATTGAGTGATTCCCAACTAACAAAAGAGGAGGTAACTAATCCGATATTTTGGACCAAAAAGTTTGTTCATGATAACGATTAGTATGTGCACGAAAACTACTTAAAACTTCTAGAGACTTAAAGGCCTGCATCTCTATAACAGATGCACAAGGTCAAACAGTTTTTGCCTCAAAAATCTCGTCTTAAGGTGGTCTTTAGATTGCTATCCATTATTATTGAGAAATCACGTTTACTTATTGTTCTCATTTGACTGTTTCTGGCGTGCTATGATTTTATTTCCCCCCCCCCACCTTCCTCTGCAGCACCACCGTCGATCGGCCTCACAATGCTGCTCCTCTAGCGAAAACCTTCCCCAGATTGCGTCCATATCCTACACGCATACATACACAAACACTCATGCCTGCACACAGACACAAACACACGCCTACACACACACACCTACACACGCACACTCATACACACACATACACACATATACACACACATACCTACATACACACACAAATGCCTGCACACACACACAAACACACACGCACACACATGTCTGTACACACGCAAAAAAACACGTGATTGCGAAAAACATAATTTGAATTCAAGATGTCAAAACTCAAATAATTTTTTTTTTTTCATTATTACATTGTTCGTGTGGTTCCCCGGTAAACTGTCTTGGAACTAAAATGTCGGGCAGTTCGGCCTGTTCTCTACAGAGCTTCAGAATCACGAGAGTAGAAACAGTTAAGAATCGGATGTACATACGGTTCATTTTGCCTTGCCCGCTTTTCTTGCAGATCGCTTTGAATCCAGAAACACAGCATGGACAGCAGCAAAGATGGCGCCGTTCCCGATCCGGCCGAGCTGAGCTTGAATGGCACGCCGGATTTCAAGTCCCTGACAGACGTTATTGGTGGACACGGGCCCGTGGCAATTCCGGCACTGGCTAGTTTTCCTGCTGGCTGCGCTTTTCAATGTCCTGCATTTGTTTTCCGTCTCTTTGCTTTTCCACGGAGAGTGCCTGTTCAAAGAAAATTTTGGTAAGTTCTACTCTCATTCAAGACTTTTTTTGTGTTCTAAATTCTGTAACTGTTGAATAAAGTTGAACAAAATGATTTTGACAAGTTTTCTGATCCAAGATTTTTTTCCACCTAACCCGGTGTATAAATTAACCATATATTGTCAAGCTTTAACTGGTGCGTTGCGGTGTTCTTAACCCATAGAAGAATTGGACTTTTACATTGAAAACGTTTTGCAGTGTTTACATATTAGGCAGCGAGAAGCAAAGGGATGTAAGTGAACGTTTTAACCCCTTCAGACCTGGTGCCCGGTATACCGGACATACACTTTAAACAGCTGCTAATCATTTAATAATTGATTTAATTACTTGATTTTTTTTTGTAGGTAACTCTTTAACTTCTACTTATTATAATCTGTGAAATAATTTATCCTTTTGGGATTGACAACACTGACATATAAGGATTGAGAGATAGAGAGTGGCTCATTTTTCCAACCATGGATTTTCATCTGAAAAGCGAGGTTCTTTTCCTGATTTTGTTAAAAATATATAATCTTTAATTAATCGTTTCAAACGCTTATATTATGTTTTAAAATTGTTTGTAGAACATTTTATAATGAAGTTTGTTCGGTATTTTATCGTTTTTGTATATGAAATATTGATTTCAAAAATATAAGTCCGGAATATTGGACGTGCCATAACTCTTTTAATTTTTCTCCTACAAACTCAAAATTTTGTTTATAAGATACCCTTTACCATAGTACACTGTGTACCAAATATCAACACTTTTGGTCCAATATTTCATAATTCCGACTGAAGGGGTTAAAGTTCTGAATAAAAAGCGTTAAAGTACACATTTTAGGTAGGCTTTAATTGAATTCTTTTTCTAAATTTTGTTGTACAGCAGCACCTACCAGAGCTACTAGTACCATCTTTTTCTCCATAATAGGTTTTCCTAATATCTTGTTGTACAGCAGCACCTACCAGAGCTACTAGTACCATCTTTTTCTCCATAATAGGTTTTCCTAATATCTTGTTGTACAGCAGCACCTACCAGAGCTACTAGTACCATCTTTTTCTCCATAATAGGTTTTCCTAATATCTTGTTGTACAGCAGCACCTACCAGAGCTACTAGTACCATCTTTTTCTCCATAATAGGTTTTCCTAATATCTTGTTGTACAGCAGCACCTACCAGAGCTACTAGTACCATCTTTTTCTCCATAATAGGTTTTCTTAATATCTTGTTGTACAGAAGCACCTACCAGAGCTACTAGTACCATCTTTTTCTCCATAATAGGTTTTCCTAATATCTTGTTGTACAGCAGCACCTACCAGAGCTACTAGTACCATCTTTTTCTCCATAATAGGTTTTCCTAATATCTTGTTGTACAGCAGCACCTACCAGAGCTACTAGTACCATCTTTTTCTCCATAATAGGTTTTCCTAATATCTTGTTGTACAGCAGCACCTACCAGAGCTACTAGTACCATCTTTTTCTCCATAATAGGTTTTCTCCATAATAGGTTTTCCTAATACTTGCACTAGTTATCGCGAAATTTGTAGTTTTGGCACTTACATCCCTCTACCTTATATATGACTTTATTGGCACTTATGGTACTATTTCAGTTGCAGTTACATAAATAATTTATACAAATTCATAGAAAAATTTCCTACTTTGATTTGCTGAATTTGGTGGTGTGTACAAGAAATACAGGGTGTCCGAGAAAGATCCGTACAACTTCAAAAATTTATTGAAAAAAAAAAACAATAGGGTTACAGTGAAACTAATTAGCACATTAGATAGAATATTTCAAAAAGTTTTTTTCTGCAGTATGTTTGACCATACATGGCGCTACATGTTACGCAAAGGAACATTAAAGCATTTTAGGTATTTCAATGGCGGATCGCGTGAAAAAAGCTCAATGTGTTGCGTGGTATATCCATAGACTAATAATAAGAGTAGACCGAGCTTTCCCAGACTTGCTGAAGAAAAAATTGGTTCATGGATACATCATGTGACTAGTGGAAGGCTTGGCGAAAACTTTGGCAGCATGGTTGCTAGATGGCAACATTATCTATAGTTTGGCACTCGACATGTATTTTAAGACGTAATGTGTTTTCATTATAATTTTTTTTTCCAGGTGTAGAGATTGAACTGTTTTTCTTTTAGTTATGCATTATTTTGACATTAGTAATTAGTTTTTGATCACAGTTTTCAGTAACTTTTATTTCATTTGGAATTACTACGTCAGCGTTGGCGTGAACGTAATGGTGTAAACGTTTTGCGTTAACGCAAAAATGTACTAATCGGTATCTTAAATTGAAATTGTAGGTAGAAATCTTACCATTTACCGATTCTTTTTGGGCGCTTGCATCTTTAATTGCTTAGAGAGTTATTGAAATTGATTAAAGAAAACGCACAGTACTATCTAAACGAAAAACTCACTATATTAACAAAATATTTACAACTTAGAATAACAAATTTACAAATCGGACTCCATAAAAGATCATTCTTCCGTGTTCCATCAATTCTATTTTATTTCTCGCTGGCGTGGATCGTCTGCTACGATCAACGCCCGCTGTTGCTAGGATATCCACCAGTCACATGGTTTGGTTTATGAGCAGCAAAAGGGTTGCCATAGCTCGGTCTATTCTTATTATTAGTCTATGGGTATATCGTAACAAAATCCAATAAGCAAAACACAACGGAACAAAACATCCAAACAGCTGTAGCTACTGTTGATGTTAGCATGCTGAAACGGTCGCGGATGGAATTGGATTATCGTCTTGATATTGTTCGTGCTTCGAAGGGGTCTCATAACTTAAGTTATAGGAAAAAAACTTTTTGAGTTATTCTATCTAATGTACTAATTAGTTTCTTTGTAACCCTATTGTTTCTTTTTCAATAAATTTTTGAAGTTGTACGAATCTTTCTCGGACACCCTGTATAATGTTGGGGTTACATAGTACAATCAACCTCACCACTTTTTTAACAAAAAAAAATCACCTCACCCGTTAAATGTTAAGTGGAAAGATGAGGATAATTGAAAAATGGGAGAGAAATCCAGTTTTAGCTCGTAATTGAAATTTTTATACGCCTTTCTAAACAACGTAAGTAAGGATTTCTATCTTTCTGATTTCATTTTACATGATACTAGCTGCGTTGCCCGGCTTTGCCCGGTCTACCTTGAAAAAACCATTGCGTCAATGAAATATCTTCAATAACCAGGATTAAATGAAAAAAAAAACCATCATGCAAAATTTTCTCCCGAAACAATGACGACAGATACTAAATTACTTTAAGAAATTAAAATAAAATGAGAAAGATGGATTTAAAAGACGTAACCATGGAAACACAAAATAAAATAAGTTTAAGAATTGAAAATGAGAAAGATGAAAACAAACAATGGATTCAAAAAGCGTTACCGTGAAACGCAAAATAAAATGGTTAAAAACTTGAATAGAGAACAGATTTTTGAACTTCATTTAATTCGCTTGTAACTTTTTTTCTAATGGAGATAGAGGGTTAAACTTTCGACCTAAGGTCGAGTTACATCTGCATTTAAAAAAGCAGCTCTATCCAATGCTGTCAAAAAGAAAACTGTGGGACAATTCCTTCACTTTTTATTGATGGATTTAATGAAGAAAGTAGTGCCTAAATTTTAGCTAAGCCTAAAAAAATTCGAGCTAAAAACGTAAAAAACTCCTTCCGGAATTAAGTTAGAGCATTGGAACAAAATGCGTAGAACGCGGAAAATTCTTTCCTTTCCAACGATATATAATATTATTATTTGCGAGTAATTTTTCACCCCCATATTCGGGAGTTTACGTGAAAATTGGGCATAAATTGGAATAAAATAAGAACTATTCATCGAATTATTTTCGAACTGGTCTGCAAACCTTCTCAGGACTTAAAGGAACAAACTGTGAAAATTTCAGCAAAATCGGCCGGGTAGTTCTCGAGTTTTGCGAGTTCAAACAAACAGACGCTTTTTGGAGGCTTCGTTTTATACTATGTAGAGATGTTCAGCTTTTTCCAACTCTTTAATGCTAAAATTTTACTGAGAAAAATTTTGCCTCTTGCTACTTCAAGCTTGAATGAAATTACACTATCATTACTCACAATGTTTCAATCTTGGCCTCTCGCTGAAAATATAAATGGATATATTACTGCATCTACTAAAAAGTTATGAGTTTAGACATTCAGTTTTTTGAAGATTATAAAACACGCATAAAATGCTTTGCTTGAAATTTGTATGAAACGTCATTATTTTTACTTCTTTTTAGTATTGTATTTGCCGAAAATTTTCACTCAAAAATCGACCTTAATTTCTATTTTGCTCACCCCCGAATGAATGTTGATGGTTGTTTTCAACTCGACCACATGTGGAGAAGTGCCTAAGAATGAATAGACACGCGAAATATCCATTTTGACGATTCCCGAGTTAATTACATCGAGTTTTCTCGTGACGTCTGTATGTACGTATGTGCGTACGTATGTCGCATAACTCATGAACGGCATGTCCTAGAAAGGTGAAATTTGGTGCGTAGACTCTTAGTGGGGGCTAGTTGTGCACCTCTCTTTTTGGCTGCATTCAGATGCTCCAAAGGGGGTCTTTTGCCCCTTTTGGGGGGGGGGGATCATTGTTAATTTCGATGTAAACTCAAGTGGTGTTATAATTTGTCGGACACTTGGCGATATATAGCCAGTCTTTTGGTCGCCAAGTTTTGTCGCCAAATTAGTGACAAATTTGGCATTTTTTTTTTTTTAAATCTGTTTCAATTTGGCCACTGTTGGTGATATTTAGAGAGTAAACTATTGAATCAAATTAAAACTGCAAGTAATGGGGAAATGACATTAAATTGGAGCAAAAGGAAGTCATGTGATGTACACATCAGTTCGTTTATTCTGTGCTGTTGACTCTAAATTTGATCTGAAATGTTAGTCACGGCAATTCAGCCGTTCAGTAAACGAAAAGAACGTTCTGCAACTACTGCTATTATGCACAAACTTTCTAAACAAATCAACTCAAGCCCATATAAAATGAGTGTGAAACGGAGTTTTAGTTGAAGTTGCTTTAAAAAAAACTGAACCCGATTACTATTTCAGATGGAATATCAAATGACTCTATTTCCTCTTCAAGAAATGGGAGTGAATCATTTGTAACTGAAAAGGAAAATTGCAGCGAATCCACGTGTTGGAATTCATCAGTTAAAAATATACAGGGTTACGATGAACATTTTAATGTTTATAGTCAGCAGGTAAGAGCAACCGACTCATTTTCTCACTTATATGTACACTATACAGTTATTTGTTTTTTACTTCCTTTTACAAAAAAGGAAGTATTGTATTCTCGAAAAAACTTTTACTCAAAAATCGGCCTTAATTTCCTTTTTTCTCAGCCCCGAATGAATGTTGTTTTATTTTTTTCGACCCGACCACACGTGGATATATGCCTAGGAACCTACAGACACACGAAATATCCATTTTGACGACCCCCGAGTTAATTACAACGAATTTTCTCGTGACGTCCGTATGTACGTATGTATGTGCGTATGTGTGTATGTATCTCGCATAACTCAAAAACGGTATGTCCTAGAAAGTTGAAATTTGGTACGTAGACTCCTAGTGGGACCTACTTGTGCACCTTCCTTTTTGGTTGTATTCGTGTGCTCCAAAGGGGGTCTTTTGCCCCTTTTTGTGGGGAAATCATTGTTAATTTCGATGTAAACTCAAGTGGTGTTATAATTTGGCGGACACTTGGCGATATATTGCCAGTCTTTTAATCGCCAAGTTTTTTCGCCAACTTGGCGACAAATTTGACGATTTTTTATTATTTTTTTTTAATTTGGTTTCAATTTGGCCACTGTTGGTGTTATTCAGAGAGTAAACTATTGAATCATATTAAAACTGCCAATAATGAGAAAATGACATTAAATTGGAGTTAAAGGAAGTCATGTGATGCACACATCAGCTCGTTTACTCCCATTTTAAACAAACAAACAATAGACCTTTTCTAAAGAAAGAATCCAGTTATTCTCATTATTGATTATCAGAACTGAGTCCGGTCCAATCCATTCAGATAACTAGAGTTTTTTTTTTTTTTTTTTTCATTTTATTATCTTTTCGTAATCGCTTTTCAGAAAAGTTTTGCTTTCTGTTTCCTAATTGTATGAAGACAACTTCTCACAAAATGTTTTGCTCAACAGTGTTCATCAATGTGGATTGTGCCTTATGCTAAATGTATCTACGCCATTGGATGTGTATTGTCATTAACCTTGGTTCGACCCCTGACTTTAAGGTAAATTTTTCATTTTATCTTATTCGAACGCAATCGGCACTGTTGACTGTTCGGAACGAACGCGGTTGAAATCCGCTATTTCCTGGGTTTTGAAACCGTTTTATTTTAGTTTAGAATATGTGTAATGCATAATTCGATGCACTAGCAACAAGCAACGATAAAATTAAAAATTTTAAAAAACCTCGAATGAGTCGCAACTGTAGAGTTAAGAGGGAAATTGAAAATCCTTTAAAAAGCCTTATATTGTTAAAAATCAATATCAAGTATTTTATTTGCTATCAGTGGCGCACACAGAAATTTTGCAAGTGGAGGGTCCGAGGTCTGAAAGCCTCATTCTCATATCATACCCCAATACGTCGTCGAACATATTGACTATATTATCGATTCTCGAGAACGAAAAACAGTAAAAATATATATAATGAATATATAATTGAATAAATAATTAGCATTAATTTATGAAATATACTTAAATACAGTACCAGAAAGCAAAATAAGATCCGCATTAACTTTTCTCAGAATTAAAAAATGGATTCAGCAAAGCAAATTCATCGTTGCAGAAGCACCATATCCATTCATATGATTATAGAAGTTCATAGAATCTCAGTTGATGTAATCTGTAAAAACAAAACTAAAAGTAAGGTTAGTACAGTGTACATTTTTAAACACCATTCTGCTTGTTGTAGGCAATTCGTTATAGGAAAATGCTCAATGTTTTTTAAAGTATTTTTATATGAGGATTTTTTTTTTTTTTTTCACTTATCACAACTGAAATTATTGATTTCTTTTGTTTGAAATTATTTTACATACAAAAAACTTGTAATCAATAGGGAAAAAAGCAAGACCTATGGGAAGGGTCCGGACCCCCTGGACCCCTCCCTTGTGTTGCGCCACTGTTTGCTATTAAATAGAAAGTGGTAACAGATAAAAATTTAAAATCATTTTTTTTTTTTTTTAATTTCCTTGTCGGTCAACAATGAATTCGGTTATCAATCGCGTGAATAAAGGCTTGGCCGTTATTAAAATCTGCTTTTAAAAAAGTTATATAATTCGAATTCTATGAAACATGGAAGTTCCAAACACATTCTATTAGACGCGGAAAATTTTTTTTCTTTATTTCGGTATTAAATTTTTAACTATGTTTTCACTGAAGAATCGCAAAAAAACTTTAAGAGGTTTTTAATTAATATCTTCGTTAATTAATGTCATCCAAAGATGCAACCTAGCTAAGAACACTCTCGATCAAGTCTCCTTTCGAACAAAAATTGTTTTTTTCAAAATCAGTCCATCCGCTTAGGCGCTAGAGTGCTACAGACAGACACACAGATAACGTCGAACTTATAACCCCCTTCCGTTGTTGGTCGGGGGTTAAAAGAGACAATTTCATAGATTTTCTCTATCTTTAATTTTACAGCAAAATCTCTGATGTATTGACCGCTAAACAATTGGTTAGAAAAATCTTTTATTTTTCTATACTAAGGGGTTGCCTCTCTCTGCTTGCTATATTATTTAAAGTTATACGGTACATTGACAAGGGGTCTAAGGACCCTTAACCTTCAAAATTTTCGACTTTCTGGAAAAAATATGTGTTATGCATATTTAAATTCTGAACAATTTGATACCTTATTTATTACCATACGCCAAAAACTTTTCAAGTTATTGTAAAAATGCGTAAACTTTCCCCATAGAGATTTATGTTAACAGCAGCTGTTTAAGCCTCTTTTTCTCAGGTGCCGGTTTCTTCGCTTTTCTCGTTTTGCGCGCATAATATCTCAAAAAGTTTCTTATATATTTCCGTAAAACTTTTCATACTTGTTTGTCTGGTTTATATTTATGACCTGAACCTAAATTTGTTTAATTTTTTAAAATTATTTATTTATTTTTTGAAATTTTACAAGTCATAATCAAAAATTTCCAAAATTTTGGGCAAAAATATATATATTTTTTAATATTACCTTTAATTTTTAGTTAAAATTTAGGTTCAGATCATAAATATGAACCAGACAAACTTGTATAAAAAGTTTTACGGAAATATATAAGAAACTTTTTGAGATATCATGCGCGCAAAACGAGAAAACCGAAGAAACCGGTACATAAATCTCTATGGGGAAAGTTTACGCATTTTTACGATAACTTGAAAAGTCTTTGGCGTATGGTAAAAAATAAGGTATCAAATTGTTCAGAATCAAATTATGCATAACATATATTTTTTTCAGAAAGTCGAAAATTTTGAAGGTTAAGGGTCCTTAGACCCCTAACGCGAAATATTACAATTCTAACTCAAAGTTTTCAAAGTCCTCTGATGCTTTTCATATTTTATTTCAGGTACGGCAGGCGTCCAGTATCTTTGGCTAGTTGCTCCATCTGGATGATAAGCAACCTGGCTACCGCTTTCGCGTATGTGCCGACGGTATATTTGGTGCTCCGTTTCATTGCCACTCTTGGAATAATGAATATTTATTTAATATCACTCATGTCTTGTAAGTGTGACATTTTAAAGCTTGTTTCTAAGTTTTGTACAATTTGGCATCTAAAAGCACAGAGTAGTTGGAGTTCATATTGCTCGGTATTTTTTGTGACCCCCTTTCTAAAGAACCTTAAAAGCTATCAAAAGAAATAATCCATGGGAAAAAGGGGAGGGAAGTCCCATTTCCATCATAAAAAAATAGAAAAATTATTTTTAAAAAATGAATTATTCTCGTATACGTGACATCACTCAGCGCAGCGTTCAGACAGATTTAAAGACTTTATTAAGCGTTCTCAAAACCCCTCTGAGCGACAGGGTCTGTGGGCTTCGAAATAGAATGGCGACTACTCTTATGCTATGTTTTTTTGAGCAATCACGATTGCTTATTGCTTTCATTTGACTGTTTTTGATGTGCTATCATTTTATTTTCCCACCGCCACCCTCCGCACCATCACCGTCGACCGGCTCCCCACGATGCAGCTCCTATAGCGAAAGTCGTCTCCAGGTTGCACCCATGTCCTACACACACGCGCATACATACACAACTACACACACGCACACATACGCACAAACACACACATACACCTACACACATACACACACAAACACATACACACACGCATACATACAGACACCTACACATACACACAAATACCCACACATTCCTGCCTGCACACAGACACAAACACATAAGCCTACATACACATACCCCCCCCCCTCACACACATTCATACACACAACTACCCACACACTTATGCCAGCACACAGACACAAACACACATGCCTACACACACATACACATACCCCCTACACACAAACGCACATACCGCACTCGACGTTAAATCCCGGTTATCACAAATTTGCCATTTCAACTGCGCTTGCGCGCGGACTTAGCTGATTTCAAAACTCTTGCTAAATTAATTACAAACATTTTAAATTTGGTAATAAATATGAGATGGCAAAAGATAAAAATTAGAAATCACAAAGTTTTTTCTGATTTAGTTTTTAGGCCTCGGTAAAGATTGAATTTTTCGTCTTAATTATTAATGGATTCGGTGTCTGAATCGTCTGTCCTTTTTCAGGACCAAATTTTTAACCTCAGAAGAGCGTAATAGAATTTCAGCATCACTTCTAATACAAAGCCGAACACTCAACCTAAATAAAAATGTATAGTACTAAGTTGTTTACGCCTAACGTAAAATATCCGCAAAAGACGGATTTCTGTACTAATATTCCACTCATTTTTGAAGTAAACAACGTGTTTTACTTTTATGTTAAATAAATATTTCCAATCTAATAAATATTGAAATGTCATTTTTCTCTTAAGCTTATCAGTTATTCATATCCGTAGTTTCATATAATATGTCACGAAGTCGCTGTGAAAATATTCTAATCGCATTCATTAATTTGGTGGGACTCTCGCTTAGCTTAAATATAAACAAGCAACATGAAATCTTAAAACAGAAAGCCCAAAAAGCTAAGTCCGCGCGCAAGCGCAGTTGAAATGGCAAATTTGTGATAACCGAGATTTAACGTCAAGTCATACCGCCCCCACACAAACACACACGCCTACATACACACACTCGTGATTGCGAAAAACATAATTTAAATTCAAGATGTCAAAATTCAATTTTTTTTTTTTTTTTTACCTTTAGCTTTTTGAGAGAGAGCAGCCGGCTGTTTCGTAAGTTTAGATATTTGTGTTGGTATTAACTGATGTTAGAGGTAGGGGGGGGGGGGAGATTGAAATTTTTCTCATTGACAGTTTTTATAAACTATGAGGACTGATATTTTAGAAGCAAAAATGTTTGTGAGTTTTATTTTAGAAATGTAATAACCGTGACACGCAAGCTTGTTTCGTTTTAGATCAGCGAATCGAAATTTTGCCAGAGTATTTTTGGGAAAACTGGCTGGAAAGAGAGGCGACTTTTTTAAATGGGGTAGAACGCAAATAAACTTGATTATTAAAGAAAAGGATGTAATTCTGAAAGATTACGAAAATTTTCAACTCATAGAGTTCAGAGAATGTGATCGGAGAAATTCATTGGGACTAGATTACTGGAATGGTTTAAAAATGTAAGAGCGAGGAAAAAAGATTTTTGTGGACCGTTGGTTCTGCCAAGGCAAAAGAAATCGCAGATGCTTTCCACATACTACTACTGTTTATTTGCGTTCTACCCCATTTAAAAAAGTCGCCTATCTTTCCAGCCAATTTTCCCAAAAATACTCTGGCAAAATTTCGATTCGCTGATCTAAAATGAAACAAGCTTGCGTGTCACGGTTATTACATTTCTAAAATAAAACTCACAAACATTTTTGCTTCTAAAATATCAGTCCTCATAGTTTATAATAACTGTCAATGAGAAAAATTTCAATCTCCCCCCCCCCCCCCACCTCTAACATCAATTAATACCAACACAAATATCTAAACTTATGAAACAGCCGGCTGTTCAGGATAGAAAATTGTTCTGCGAGCAATGAATGGTCGAAGCTTAATATTTTTTGTGACAAAAAAAAGGAAAGTTTTCAACACAGCAAACTTTTAAGAAAATGGATAATATAGTTGCTAAATTTGGAAGCCACTGTTAATGACTCAATTCACTAACTGCTTTACAAGTTAAAAATAAGCTTGAAAAAAAGTGGTTTCTGTAGTATTTAAAATATGCAAATAAATACAAATTTAATAATTTTTTCCTTAAAAAACTGACATCATGAAATAAAGCATTTTACTTTCTTTATTTTCTTAAAAAATAATTTTAAAGCCTTGAGTTATATTACTAGCATTATAGTTCGAGTTCAATTAACAAAACCCTTAAAGAGCGGCCAATCCCTCTGAGTGGTCAAATTTTCACGAAACGGAGGGTGGCCGCTAGAGAGGTTTTAATTGTATTACTGACTCATTATCAGACGGTAGAATCTTGCATCATTTAGGAATCGAGTACAAAGAGAGATGTAACTACTTAATTATTTATCTTCATTGTAACCCACCAAAGACTAAACCTTATAAAAATGGGAGAAATTTTACTGATAAAAAAAAGCATCAACAAATCCAAAGAAAATGAGTAAAACTACTGTTATTTCATGAGAAAAGTACATCATGGCGGAAGTAAACAATGCAGCATGACACTTGGCGGAAATAACATTCTTTGCTCGACGTTGAAAAAACGGGAAACAACATGTGACTCTTTTGGAGATTTAGCATTTTTTTCATTTCAGCGATTTCTTTCAAAAATAAATACATAATTGAATAAAATGATAATTTGTATTTTGGTATCTTGAACTCGAATTCTGTTTTTCGCAATCACGAGTTGCAATGGGACCCTACTCGTAGAGTTTTTTGTTTCTACAAATGGCTCTTGTCCCCCGGAATCGACTCTATTCATATTTATACCCGACCCTCTCGACTTTACACAATTCTCTTGAGACAAAAACAGCATCCAGCACCAAGGGCACCCAAGGGCAAGAAGGGGGGCTTCAGCCCCTCCCCCCCCCTAGAAATAAGAACGTCCTTGCTTTTAATGCTTTTTTCTTTGCAAAATGCATAAAAACTTCTTTTCCAGCCATTAATGAATAAGTTATTAAAAATTTCACGTTTTAATATGTCTAATCTGTACTGAAATCGGTTTCCATGGGGAAAATATTGTTAAACCTTGAGGAAAATCTTTGAGGCTCCCCTTAAAATTTTGCATATGGGCGCCCTTGTCCAGCACACCAAGGGCGCCCCCCCCCCAAAGCTAGAGCCCCCAATGAGAAAAACTCCCCTCAAAACACCCCCTTCTAAAAATTTTAATGGCGCAGTCTGCACCATGACCCTTTTAGGTGGGCACCCCTGCAGCACACAACGAACTTCCGCGTGCATGTCCTTCCTTCTGGACAATGGCGTCCATGTCCTCTGGTTCAGAGTCCTCTAGCAGGGCCCTGGGAAATTTCGTGTTTGTGTGTGTGTAGGACGTGGACGCCACAGCCCAGGAAGAGCGAGGCCGGTCAACAGTGCTGCTGGCGCATGCCCGGCATGAGCGCCCATATGCAAAGTTGCAAGGGGGGGGGGGCTCAAATATTTTCCCTGTGGTTTAGCAGAATATTTTCCCAGTGGAAACCGATTTCAGGACAGATTAGAGACATTAAAATACGACATTTTTAATAATTTATGCATTTCTGGATTGAGAAGAAATGTTTTTACATTTTTGCAAAGAAAAAAGTACTAAAAGAAAGGAAGTTCTAATTTCAAAGGGGGCTCGAGCCCCCCCCCCCTTGACCTTCTATATGGGCGCCCTTGATGCCCGGGTCCAAAACTCAAAGAAATATAGACTGCGGTCAAGTGCAGCAAATTACCAATTCGTTTATTGTTGCTATATTTAGGAAGGGCGGGGGGACAGCATCCCATGAAAGAAAAAGTAATCCTTCTTGGCGACTTTTAAGTGTCGCCCAACTTTAAGGACTCTTATTTCGATAACGGGTTGGACGAGGACAGACGATTTATTTCGTCAAAAACATGTTTCGCTCTGCTCTTCCAATGGGGTTGTTTCCCTCTGTCAAAAGTACTACTTTTAGTCACTGAAATTAATAGAATGAGTAAACAAAATAACATGGACCCAGAAAGTACTTTCATTTTCCCAACAGTTTTTTTTTTTTTTTTGTTAATTATTTTTTTAAAATGTCCGATTTTGAAATGATGCACTTTGCCGCATCTTTCTACCGCGATTCCACGTTAAGATAATCAAAAAGCGAATTAAAATTGCGCTCTACGCTTGCTATCAACCATATCGTTGCCAATGCACGTGAGTAAAGATGCGAAATTAAATATTTTGCTCTGTGAATGGCAACACAGAATGGCATTTCATCATTTGTGACATCGGACAGAAGCATAAACATTGAAAGCGCGCCGATTTAAGTTTTTTTTTTTTTTTTTTTTTTTTTTTTTTTTTTAAATATTAAACTTCAACAAATTATTTTAAAAAATGGTCAGATTCTATGTTTTTAAGCATGCTCTTTCAGAAAAAAATACTTTTAAAATTTTGGAAATGACCCTATTGCTACTCTACTGGTTTAATTTTTTTTTTTTTTTTTTTTTTGTACACTGACATATATGGTTTCTTGGTAAGAAGTTGAATTATTGGTATTTTTAGATGTTTGAATTTTTCGCTTGCTATTCAATCGTTATCAAGTTGATGAATTTCTGGAAATTATGCACTGTTCTGTTATTGCAGTGGTGGAATGTCTAGGCCAAGAGTATAAACTACTTTACATGTTATGTGGCCATCTCAGCTGGGGTGTCGGACATTTCTTCCTCCCCTTATTCCTGTGGATGACGGGTGGTTGGTTCGGATTCCACGTCGTTTTATGTATCGGAAGCTCACTCATGCTTGCTGTCTTATGGTACGTGTTTGAATGGAAACTATTTTTTTTTCACTTCACACCATAGACTAATAATAAGAATAGACCGAGCTATGGCAACCCTTTTGCTGCTCATAAACCAAACCATGTGACTGGTGGATATCCTAGCAACCATAGACTAATAATAAGAGTAGACCGAGCTTTCTCATTCTTGCTGATGAAGAAAATTGGTTCAGAGATGTATCATGTGACTAGTGGAAGGGCTTGGCGAAGACTTTGGCAGCATGGTTGCTAGATGGCAGCATTATCTATAGTTTGGCACTCGACATGTATTTTAAGACAATGTGTTTTCATTAAAAAAAACTTCCAGGTGCAGAGATTGAACCATAGACTAATAATAAGAGTAGACCGAGCTATGGCAACCCTTTTGCTGCTCATAAACCAAACCATGTGACTGGTGGATATCCTAGCAACAGCGGGCGTTGATCGAAGCAGACGATCAACGCGAGCGAGAAATAAAATAAATAGAATTGATGGAATACGGAAGGATTAGCTGTTATGAAATCCTATTTGTAAATTTGTTATTCTAAGTTGTAAATATTTTGTTAATATAGTGAGTTTTTCGTTTAGATACTGTGCATTTTCTTTAGTCAATTTCAATAACTCTCTAAGCAATTAAAGATGCAAACGCCCAAAAAGAATCGGCAAACGGTAAGATTTTTACATACAATTTCAATTTAAGATACCAATTAGTACATTTTTGCGTTAAAGCAAAACGTTTACGCCATTCCGTTTACGCCAACGCTGACGTAGGATTTCCAAATGAAATAAAAGTTACTGAAAACTGTGATCAAAAACTAATTACGAATGTCAAAATAATGCATAACTAAAAGAAAAACAGTTCAATCTCTGCACCTGGAAAAAAAAATTATAATGAAAACACATTACGTCTTAAAGTACATGTCGAGTGCCAAACTATAGATAATGTTGCCATCTAGCAACCATGCTGCCAAAGTTTTCGCCAAGCCTTTCCACTAGTCACATGATGTATCCATGAACCAATTTTTTTCATCAGCAAGTCTGAGAAAGCTCGGTCTACTCTTATTATTAGTCTATGGATTGAACTGTTTTTCTTTTAGTTATGCATTATTTTGACATTAGTAATTAGTTTTTGATCGCAGTTTTCGGTAACTTTAATTTCATTCGGAACTACTACATCAGCGTTGGCGTAAACGTAATGGCGTAAACGTTTTGCGTTAACGCATGTACTAATCGGTATTTTAAATTGAAACTGTAGGTAAAAATCTTACCGTTTGCTGATTCTTCTTGGTCGCTTGCATGTTTTATTGCTTAGAGAGTTATTGAAATTGACTAAAGAAAATGCACAATACTATCTAAACGAAAAACTCACTATATTAACAAAATATTTACAACTTAGAATAACAAATTTACAAATCGGACTCCGTAAAAGATCATTCTTCCGTGCTCCATCAATTCTATTTATTTTATTTCGCGCTGGCGTTGATCGTCTGCTACGATTAACGCCCGCTGTTGCTAGGATATCCACCAGTCACATGGTTTGGTTTATGAGCAGCAAAAGGGTGTCCATAGCTCGGTCTACTCTTATTATTAGTCTATGCTAGCAACAGCGGGCGTTGATCGTAGCAGACGATCAACGCCCACAAGAAATAAAATAAATAGAATTGATGGAATACGGAAGAATGATCTTTTAAGGAGTCCGATTTGTAAATTTGTTATTCTAAGGTGTAAATATTTTGTTAATATACTGAGTTTTTCGTTTAGATAATACTGTGCATTTTCTTTATTCAATTTCAATAACTCTCTAAGCAATTAAAGATGCAATCGCCCAAAAAAGAATCGGAAAACGGTAAGATTTTTACCTACAATTCCAATTTTTAAGATACCGATTAGTACATTTTTGCGTTAACGCAAAACGTTTACGCCATTACGTTTACGCCAACACTGACGTAGCAGTTCCGAATGAAATAAAAGTTACTGAAAACTGTGATCAAAAACTAATTACTAATGACAAAATAATGCAAAACTAAAAAAAAAACAGTTCAATCTCTGCACCTGGAAAAAAGTAATAATGAAAACACATTACTCAAAATACATGTCGAGTGCCAAACTATAGATAATGCTGCCATCTAGCAACCATGTTGAACAAGTCTTCGCCAAGCCCTTCCACCAGTCACATGATACATCTATGAACCAATTTTCTTCATCAGCAAGAATGAGAAAGCTCGGTCTACTCTTATTATTAGTTTATGTTTCACACCTGATGGGAGAAGGTTATCTAACATGCTTTATAACCTGCTCAATTTAAAAGATTTATATTTTCCCCTGTGCAGCTTTGTGCCCGAATCAGCGACCTATTACGTGAAGAGAGGATTGTGGTCCAGGGCTAACAGGACGCTGAGAACCGCAGCCATCTCCAACGGTTATTCACCGACAAGGTTAGAATCCTTCACCCAAAATTGGATGTTGCTACAAGAAAAGGTATGTATAAAAAATTAACTCTAATTTGAATTACGAAACTTTGAATTCAAATTATGTTTTTCGCAATCACGAGTGGCGACAAGACTCTACTGGTTAGAGTTATTGTTTCTAGAAATGGCTCCCCCGCCCAAGCATGTCCCTCCTCTTGGGTGCTTACGTGTATATAGTTGTGTGCGTGTGTGTGTAGGCTGACGTGTGTGCACGTAGGCGTGTGTATGTGTGTAAAGGCGTGCGCGTGTAGGCGACTGTGTATGAGCATGCGTGTGTAGGACATGGACGCCACCGCCCAGCAAAAGTGGATTCCGGGGGACAGTGCTCAGGACCAGCCGGTGGACGGTGGTGCTGCAGCCCTGGTCCAAGCTGAAAAAGGAACCGGAACATCAAGGACGGTCAAGTGAGAACAATAAGCAATCGTGATTGCTCAATAAGCTATTGAATTATTGAGCAATCACGATTGCTATTTGTTTTCATTTGACCGTCCTTGATATTTGGTTCTTTTTTCAATTTCACCGTCCTCTGCAGGCACGATTGTCTCCCCCCGGCAGCCGCTTCGCCTCACTCATATACATACACACACTCGCTCCTTTACACACATACATACACGTCAACGTGCTTACACACAGGTCAATGCACACACACAAGCCTACACATACACAACTGACGTAACCGCCCAAGAGGAGGTGCAGGCTTGGGGAGACTTGGGGTCATTTCTAGAAACAATAACTCCAATGAGTTGGGTCCTGTCGCAACTCGTGAATGTGAAAAACATAATTTGAATTCAAAATTTCAGAACTCAAATTAATTCATTCTTTTTTTATTGTTATTTTTAAAAAAAAATCTTTGTTCTGCACTACTATGTTCTCATATTACGTAATAAATGAATTACAAGCCTAAAATTCAGTGCCGGATCTATAGTTTTTCCGAGCTGGGGCAAATCTTGAAAGTGCCGCCTCCCCCCATCTTCCTTCAAGTTCTTATACCGAGTTTCAATTAAAGAAAAAACACGAAAATAGGTAAATTTGCCGCTCAGGGCAAAAGCCCCGGCTTGCTTCTCCTCCCCTCGTCCAGATCTGCTAAACTTACTGAATTTGCAGCGATTCTGATTGGAATAATATTCGAGCGTGACCCGTGTAGTTAGAAACTCAAAACTTTTTTCAGCCTCATGAACGAGCTACTGTCTGTTTAATGCAGCGCGACTATTTATTTATAGACCTCACGACCACCTTTATTTCCATCAAGTATTCGTATCTGAGACAGCACAAAATTTAGAAGAGTTTTCTAACGTTTGAACGAAGTTTTCATTGATTCATTTATTTTTTGCGTACGATTCTCAACTATTAACTCTCTGAACCTAACCTAATCTCAAAAAAATAATTAGGGACGAAGGAACGCCTTCCTCATTACGAAATGAAACTAAAGTGCAGTCAGAGGCGTAGCTAGACCCGACTTTCGGGGGGGGGGTTACTTCTTATATATATATATATATATATATATATATATATATATATATATATATATATATATATTGCTAACCTCAAGAGGATAAATAATGAATCCAAAAAAAAAAAAAAATCAGGGACCAAAAAGCAATAAAAGACTTTTTCTTGAAAAAGATATGCTTAAAGTTTCTTTTACTGTCAAAATGATTCCTTAAACTCGCAATAAAGCACTTAATAATGTAATAATAGAATAAATGCCTAACAAAACTAATAAAGAGGAATTTTAATCAAGAGCCCATATTGTCTTCATTATCGATTTCAAATTTTCATCATCATATTTCAAATTTCTATAAAAAGTTTCTTTAAGACCCCGTATTTCAAAACCTCTTCATCTCGATTTTTTTCTTTAATGTGAAATTCGAAATATACAGATTCGACTGTATGCAATGAAATATGACTGTATTCCCAATGCGCGGCTCATAAAATTAAACATATTTAACAATTTACAGAATCTGACAAGGAAAGGCTGCATATACGTGGATTTAACAAATCAATCTCATTTCTAAAGCGAAGTGTCAAATTTCACTCAATTATCAAAAAATTGTCGCAGCAGAGGGAGGCGTCTTATGCTTGAGGGTCACACATGGAGATTTTCAATGGCATTGGGGGGGGGGGGGGGCAAAGTGAATTTTTGACCTTTGTTACTCAGAAAAAAGTCGTTTTGATTTTTTTCTTTTTCTTTCTCTTCTCTCTTCTTTTTCTCTTTTTTTTGAGACTAACGTTTCGGGGGGGGGGGGGGGGGGGTTGTCCCCAAACCCCCCCCCCTTAGCTACGCCCCTGAGTGCAGTGCTCCTTAACAGTGTACAATTCGATTCCCATTGGGCAGTTTGTAAAGCATTTATAACAAGTATGTTGTGGCCATCACGAAACTCTCTTCTATATCTTTCTTATAATTCTGATCCCTCTCCATGCTTGACGAGGAAGCAATATTCCCAACAAAAACAAAATTACACACGCCAAAACTCGACGACCATCCCAATTCCCGATTTATCTCAAAAAAGCAAAGCAAAGAATGAAAATTGAAAATTATTTTTAAAGCCTTGCTTAAAATAATTACAAACATTTATTTGTTAACAAACACAAGATGGCAACAGTTAAAAAGTTTAAATCATCGCGATTTTCTGGTCATTTTTCAACAATTAAAATCACGCGAAATACGCAGACGACAATCTACTACGATTTATCTTTCTTATTGTTGCAATGGAGTCGTTTCCAAAATTTTAAAGGTATTTTTTTCTAAAAAGAGCATGCTTAAAAACATAGGATCTGACCATTTTTAAAATAATTTGTTTAAGTTTAATATTTTTTAAAAAATACTTAAATCGGTGCACTTTCAATGTTTATCGCTGCTGCCGATGACATCACAAATGATGAAATGCCCTTCAGCGTTGCCATTCACAGAGCAAAATATTTGATTCGCATCTTTACTCACGTGTATTGCCAACAACATGGTTGATAGCAAGCGTAGAACGCAAATTTAATTCGCCTCTTGATTATCATAACGTGGAAACGTGGTAGAAAGATGCGCCAAAGAGCATCATTTGTGACGTCATCAAGACCACGCCTTGTTTGAAACATCGGAGATTTAAAAAAATTAATTAAAAAATAACTGTTTTGAAAATGAAAGTATTTTCTGGGCCCATGTTGTTTATTTATTTTTTTATTTATTTGCTTATTCTATCAATTTCAGTGACAAGAAGTACTGCTTTTGACTGAAGGAAACAACCCCATTATAAAACTATTTTTATTCACACAGAAAAAAAAAATCAGCCCCCATTGGCCGATTGGCGCCAAAATTGAACCAACGTCTGTTTACATATGGATTTACATTTATTCCAAATTTCATCCAGAACGTAGCATTACTTCTTGAGATATGGCACTCACAATGGAAAAAAAAAGAACGTTCGATTGCGCCATCCCCTTTTCAGCTGTTGACACCAAAATAGAATCAGATCTTATACCTTCTATGGGCTACTTGTCGATACATTTTTGTTTGGTTCTGTTCATTATTTCTTGAGATACAGCAGTCCCAATTGACGACAAAAAACGTTCTATAGCTCAACCCCCGTTTGAGCTATTGACACCAACGTATCAGCACCTGTACGTGTTAAAGCAACATATGAACCAAATTTTGTTTGATTCTGCCAGTTACTTCTGGGGGAATAGCAGGCACTCATAACTCAAGAAACGTCCCATTGCTCCACCCCCTTGAAGGAATTCACGCCAAAAACCAATGGCCACAAATTCACATAAAGTAACATATGTGTACCAAATTTCGTTCGATTTTATGCGGTAGTTTTTGCTGTACAGCGGCCACAAAAAAACTGGTTATACACATACGTGACACACACAGACACTTTCCAAAAATGGTCGAAATGGACTCAGCACACCTCAAAACGTTCAAATCCTTCGAAATTTGAAAATTTGCACGAATCCAATACTTTCTTCTATATATTAGATATAGAAGAAAGTAAAAATGGGATGCGAAGGGGGGAAAAATCAAATTAATACAAAACTTACATTTTTCATTTCTAGCAACATCAATAGTTTTAATTATATTAATCAAGTGCATTAAAATTGATGTTTTGCATTCTAATAGTTTAATACACAAACTGTCCTTTCGTCTTCCTTTGCCATTCGGATTTTTTTTTTTCTTAATTTTTAGTTTTTAATTTTAAGAAACTAAGATTGAAAATAATTTATAATGCTACAAAATTGATTTCAGGGACCTGTAGAGATGAAGACTTTTCAAATTCGAAATTATTTGCAAGTGTTGAAGTTGGTCATTCTATTTTTTAGTAGGTAAGTTTGCTCAACTATCTGGAGGACACTTCAATTTCGTTAAAGTTCTTTACTTTCAGCTAAATCTAAACAAAAAAAGTTTTGCCGTTCCTTAACTCATTATTTTGTTTTCCGATTTCTCTTCCAAGTCTTTCCTTTTTAAACTTAAATAATGAATTAATTAAACAGTTTTTTCCTCTCTCTCTCTCTCTTAACTGCGTCAAAAAGGGTGTCTCTTTAATCTCGTTACCATTCTCATTGTGATCAGTCCCTTCAAAAAACCCGATTTGATTGAACTAATTTTCAGGTTTCATGTGGCATAAGTCACCACAGCTACCTTAAAGCAAAATGCAAAACAATCAATCCGATTCTGATACGCTTCAAGGGCAGATCCAGAAAATGTTCAAGGAGGGGGCGATTTTTACTCTTTGAAATTTTAATTTCTAAAAATTTTAGGGGGACTGTAATCGCTTTCCTTTACGACATCAAAATTGTCCTATAATTGTGTTTCTTTCGAAATACTCGTTGTGTTTCTTCTGAAAAATATCCAGGGTAAGCCCTTGAACCTATCTCTTAATATCATCTAAGGTCTAAATTGAGGTTTTGGAACTTCAATTTTGAAAACAATCCTGTAGAAAGTTTCAGTTCGATCCCCCAGGGTAATAAGAGATTGGCTACGGTTGCGTTTTCAAGACTTCAGTTATGGAAGAATTCCGGGAAAGACCTCCCTTTTCTATTAGCACCATCGAAGATTATGTAAAATTGAAGTTTTTAGAACTTTAATATTAAAAATATATCCCGAAGAAAGTTCCTGAATATCGCTCAAGGAGGGGGCGATCGCCCCTCCCTTGCATCCGTCCTTGATACGCCTCAGATTTAACTTCGCTACCAATTTCAACTGTCACATGACAAATCTGACATCTGATTGGTGAATCGAATTCGATTTCGTCTACGTGACTAGTTGAAAACAAAAGGGAAGAAGTTCGACCGGTATGAGAATAGCCATGATTGCCTCTTATCTTGTGTTTAGACATTCCAAAAGGAAGACATTTGTAACAGTTTAAAGTGCTATTTAACATCTTAAAGGAATGTCTTTGCCCATTTATTTATTAAAAAATAATAATTGTCGTATTGTCGATATTATCATTTCTGCGTTTAGCTATCTTTCGTGTGCGTGTGTGTGTAAAATTTCTGGTTCTTGAACTTTTTTACACAAGCAAAGCGAAAAATATTTTAGAGTCTCGCCACCTTAATGATATGATAAGTGTCGAGTATAACTAAGTATACTATACTATAGTGTAGTTATAAATTATATTCCCTATAAGCTAAATGTTTTGGTCATATTTCTTAAAAGTAAGATGCGTAAGTGAAATTTCGCTTTGCAAGAATAACTCCTACCAGAATTTTACTTGATGCACGAAACACTCATTAAATGAAAGTTTTTGCTTGCATCATAGACTAATAATAAGAGTAGACCGAGCTCTCTCATTCTTGCTGATAAAGAAAATTGGTTCATAGATGTATCATGTGACTAGTGGAAGGGCTTGGCGAAGACTTTGGCAGCATGGTTGCTAGATGGCAGCATTATCTATAGTTTGGCACTCGACATGTATTTTAAGACAATGTGTTTTCATTAAAAAAAACTTCCAGGTGCAGAGATTGAACTGTTTTTCTTTTAGTTATGCATTATTTTGACATTGGTAATAGTTTTTGATCAGTTTTCGGTAACTTTTATTTCATTTGGAGCTGTCAGCGTTGGCGTGAATGAAATGGCGTAAACGTTTTGCGTTAACGCAAAAATGTACTAATCGGTAACTTAAATTGAATAGGTAAAAATCTTACCGTTTGCCGATTCTTTTTGGGCGCTTGCATCTTTTATTGCTTAGAGAATTATTGAAATTGACTAAAGAAAATGCACAATACTATCTAAACGAAAAACTCACTATATTAACAAAATATTTACAACTTAGAATAACAAATTTACAAATCGGACTCCATAAAAGATCATTCTTCCGTGTTCCATCAATTCTATTTATTTTATTTCGCGTTGGCGTTGATCGTCTGCTACTATTAACGCCCGCTGTTGCTAGGATATCCACCAGTCACATGGTTTGGTTTATGAGCCGCAAAAGGGTTGCCATAGCTCGGTCTACTCTTATTATTAGTCTATGGCTTGCATTTATCAAACGAGCTGATGACTTCTTTCATCATCACATGACTTCCTTTTACTTCAATTTAATGTCATTTCCCCATTATTGGCAATTTTAATGTGATTCAATAGTTTACTCTCTAAATATCACCAACAGTGGCCAAATTGAAACCAAATTAAAAAAAAAACGCCAAATTTGTCGCCAAGTTGGCGACCAAAAACCTGGCGATATATCGCCAAGTGTCCGACAAATTATAACACCACTTGAGTTTACATCAAAATTAACAGTGATTTCCCCCCAAAAAGGGGCAAAAGACCCCCTTAGGAACATCCGAATGCAACCAAAAGGGAAGGTGCACAACTAGGCCCGACTAGGAGTCTACGTACCAAATTACAACTCTCTAGGACATACCGTTTTTGAGTTATGCGAGATACATACACGCATACGCATACGTACATACGGACATCACGAGAAAATTTGTTGTAATTAACTCGGGGGTCGTCAAAATGGATATTTCGGGTGTCTGTAGGTTTCTGGGCATATATCCACGTGTGGTCGGATCGAAAAAAAAACTCAACATTCATTTGGGGGTGAGAAAAAGGGAAATTAAGGTCGATTTTTGAGTGAAAATTTTTTTGCGAACACAATGCTTCCTTTTTTGTAAAAGGAAGTAAAAACAAAAAAAAAAACGAGCTGATGTGTACATCACATGACTTCCTTTTACTCCAATTTAATGTCATTTTCTAATTATTGGCAGTTTTAATGTGATTCAATAGTTTACTCTCTAAATATTACCAACAGCGGCCAAACTAAAACCAGATTTTTTAAAAAAAATCGCCAACTTTCTAGGACATTCCGTTCTTGAATTATGCGACATACATACGTACATACAGACGTCACAAGAAAACTCGTTGTAATTAACTCGGTGATCGTCAAAATGGATATTTCGGGTGTCTGTACGTTCCTAGACATATATCCACCTGTGGTCGGGTTGAAAAATAAACTCAACATTCATTCGGGGGTGAGCAAAATGGAAATTCAGGCCGATTTTTGAGTGAAATTTTTTTCGCGAATAGAATTCTTCCTTTTTTGGAAAAAGGAAGTAAAAAGGATTTCTTAGGGTAATGTTTCTTCATCATATATTTTCTCCTTTATTTAGCTCTTTCTTTTCTCCGGACAAGATCTCATCCACAACCACTTGCTGTACACATAATTCGGCTGCATTAGCTTTTCAGTTATCAGCTGATGGCAGCGTTCAACTAAAAGCCTATCCATGTCGTTGGTGCGGCTCTGGTACCTTAATGCTTGACCTTGGACGAGCTCTTTTGTGTGTGAGTTGAAAGATGACAAATTCTTGGATTGGGCACAACGCCAACAATCGTTATCGGCAACGTATACCGGCTTCCCTCACCGTTATTTCAACAAATGGAATCGTTAAGCTTCAACGGAAGGGAAATCAACTAATCAGAGCCAAACTATGGGGTTCATTCAATTCTATTTAGTTTGATTCGATCGAATTCTATCTACCAGTAGCGTGCTGAAAAATTCTCTTCTGGGTGGGGCAAAGGAAATTTCTAGCTGAGCTATTGGTAAATACAACTCATCGATCGTATTCAATTCGATCCAATTCTAATATTGAATCAGCCCCTATATCCACTTCTTGAGCTATAATCTCAGCGTTTCAGGTAGTCTTTTCCA
Organism: Uloborus diversus; assembly: GCF_026930045.1. Taxonomy (NCBI): domain Eukaryota; kingdom Metazoa; phylum Arthropoda; class Arachnida; order Araneae; family Uloboridae; genus Uloborus; species Uloborus diversus. The sequence continues at coordinate 14,447,767 of NC_072732.1, forward strand.
TTAGGCACTATATGGAAATTTGCACAAAACGCACGATATCCCTTTCTGGGCGTGGATACAGACTACCGTTTTTGGGGTGGTCATGCTGAGGATTGACGCACCCCTCTCTCCTTTCCCACAAACGAACCTACGGTTTTGGGCGAGAATAATTTCTGAAACTGCTGGGGTGACAATAAAAAGCACCAAATCAGCCATCAATAATACACCAAAAAGGACAAAAACGTTATTGATATCATAAGCAATGCAAAGAAGTATTTATTCAAATATTTACTTGTATTTTTGTTTTATGAATTAAAAAGATTACTGCAATCGTTCACATCTTATTCATAAATCGTCTGAACACATTATGGATGTTCTATATAGTGTCGACGGTTTAGGGGGGGGGGGGCATAACCCCCATTACCCTCCTGTCGCTTTCACCACTGCTGTTTCACCACAGCTTTTCTCACGCAGAAATAAAGAATTGTTTGGTCAACATGTCCTTTGTTTTTTCGATCCTTTTAAGACAAGCAGAGAAAAATGTTCTTTGTTTTAAAGAAACATTCACTTGCCTGTGTCCGGATCATCCCCGCCATTTTGCTATGCCTCTTTAATGTTTTCCCTGCTTATCAATTTTGGCTACGTTATTAAGGACCTGTGGAAGCTTCTGTTAAAGGTTTCTTTGTGCCAGGGCCAGATTAAGGCATGGGGCACAAGCACCAAAACTGTACCTTTACTTTTAAAAAATGAAGTAATTTCATATCGCACTAAAGCAAATTGTAAATATTAAATTAAAAAAAAAGAAAAATCTCATTCACAAATTCCAAATCTAAAGAATTTTATTACTTCTTTATATTGAAAAGCGGAGGGAGGGGGGGCATCAAATACAGTTTGTGCTTAGTGCTTTCAAAAGTCATAGTCGGGCTCGGACAAACGCAAATTGTTTATAAAATCAAACCTTGACGATTTTAACTCAAAATCGTCAAGGTAAAACAGAAGAAACATCAAAGTTTAAAACTGAATAAGTCTGAATACACCCAAAATTAAAAAAATATCATTGGCTTATATAAAAAAAATAATAAATAAATAAATAAAAAAAACCTGCTCGGTCAAAACGTTTATTTTAATTTTCTTCATATTATGAATTATAATTAGGGTTACTGAACTGATTTTTTTGCGCAGGCAGAATCAGTGTTGCCAGATGGTCAAATCCAGATTTCCCCAATTCCCTTCCAACTTTTCCCCAAAAAGCGATGTTTTCTATCAAAATTCCCCAAATTCAAAAATTATTTTTCCACTAATATTTTCACAAAATGAGTCGACTTCCTCTGATATTTTTGTCTCTTGAAAAAAAAAATTTTCCACAAATACCAAATTTTCTTATAAAATTCCCCAACTTTTTTTTTTCTTCCCATTTTCGCTTTTTTTTTTTTTTTTTTTTTTTTGTCTTCTTTATCTTTTTTTTATTTTTACTAATAATAAAGCTGAAAGTCTCTCTGTCCGGATCTCTCTCTGTCAGGATCTCTGTGACGCGCATAGCACCTAGACGTTCGACCGATTTTCGTGAAATTTGGCACAAAGTTAGTTTGTAGCACGGGAGTGTGCACCTTTAAGCGATTTTTCAAAAATTCGATTTTGTTCTTTTTCTGTTCCAATTTTACGAACATTTTCCCGAGCAAAATTTTCATAAGATGGACGACTAAATTACCAAGTTATAATGCGGAACCGTGACGTGGGCAAACCAATTGGCGAGAAATTCATCATGCATTATTTGTAAATGTACAGGGGAACCAAAATATCTTTTAATTTTCTACTACGGGCAAAGCCGTGCGGATGCCACTAGTCATAAATACAAGCGCCTGACCGAAAGATAAGAAATAACCAAATATTTTCTTTCTACTCTCATTTACTTACTCTGCTTCTGTATGTACATTTCCTATTCCTATTCAGAGTCACAACTGACTACAACTGTATTTATGTCGAGGACTGCATACTAAGTGCCTTGCCTCCATTCTTTTATATACCGATAGATGGCAGCACCATCACCAGATCGAACAGTTAATGAGAATTTAGAACTAGTCCAGGAGCTAATGGCTACCTGGTACTAGCACCCCCAGAGGTATCGTTTCACTTGGAAGACATTGAGACCACGAGCATATTTAACGTCGCCCAGTCCCCTTTAATGACGACGGTGGGTCTTCGACCATCGAGGTTCGAACCCAGGACCCTCCGGCCTCGAATCCGACACTCTACCGATCGGGCTACCACGGCCCGTATGTACATTTAAACTATGATTTTTGTATATATTTATCTAAGAACATTCTTCATCACACTTACTTTGCCTGTTTCCCGTATCAACTAGTTACTCACGCAGAACTATTAATGCGAATTCTGTGGCATAATATTCCACATAATGCGAAATGCGAATTCCATAAAGTTGAGCAAAGCTAAACCAACGCTGTTTGATACAAACAATGTAACTACCAGATGTCAAGACGCGAATTTAAATACGAAAAAAATATTTTTTCCCCAGGTTTTCCCCAAGGAAAAAAATTTTCCCCAAAGAATTCCCCTCAAAACCCATTTCCCCAAAATTTCCCCAGAGAGCACCAGATTTCCCCAAAATGGGGAAATTTCCCCCAATCTGGCAACACTGGGCAGAATAAGGAAATTTAAGCTAGAGACAGTTAAATAGAAGATCTTTATCAACGTTTGTGAAAGAAAAAAAAAGGGCTAAATTAATTTAATGGAAAATAAAAGAAATTTAAAGGTTATAGGAGCTTTGCATATACACATGAGTACCGATTCTTTAAGCGTCAAGTTACAGGGCACTTGGATGTTATTATATCTTCTGTTTCTATTCAAACATTTTAGCTTTCAAATTCATTTTAAGTTTAATATAGTAACTAAATAAATAAATAACAAGTCTTGCTGAAAATGTGATGACTTAATAATTTTATCTAGAATGGTCATTTACGCATTTTAAGAACCTTGAATACAATGAGGTGCAGTCTTTGAATTTTACAGGTAACAGAGATACATTTGGTTTTGTCCATCTCAAACCGATCGATCTTAATTTTGTTTTTCTTTTTTACTTCCTTTTACAAAAAAGGAAGTATTGTATTCGCAAAAAAAATTTCACTCAAAAATCGGCCTTAATTTCCATTTTTCTCACCCCCGAATGAATGTTGAGTTTTTTTTCGACCCGACCACACGTGGATATATGCCTAGGAACCTACAGACACCCGAAACATCTCTTTTGACAACCCCCCCCCCCCCCGAGTTAATTACAACGAATTTTCTCGTGACGTCTGTATGTACGTATGTATGTATCTTTCTTGCATAACTCAAAAACGGTATGTCCTAGAAAGTTCAAATTTGGTACGAAGACTCCTAGTGGGGCCTAGTTGTGCACCTTCCCTTTTGGTTGCATTCGGATGTTCCTAAGGGGGTCTTTTGCCCCTTTTTTGGGGGAAATCATCGTTGATTTGGATTTAAACTTAAGTGGTGTTATAATTTGTCGGACACTCGGCGATATATCGCCAGTCCAGTCAAACCAGGTCGCCAAGTTTTTTCGCCAACTTGGCGACAAATTTGGCGATGTTTTTTTTATTTTAAGATTTTAAATTTGGTTTCAATTTGTCCACTGTTGGTGATATTTAGAGAGTAAACTATTGAATCACATTAAAATAGCGAATAATGGGAAAATGACATTAAATTGGAGTAAAAGGAAGTCATGTGATGCACACATCAGCTCGTTTTTTTTTTCCAAAGCCAATCCTTTAAAAACTATTTTAATGTTTTTTTTTTTTTTTAAATCCTGAATTTTATTGAGATACTAGCATTCCCGTACCCAGCATTGCTCGGGTAATGGAATTAGCAGGGGTTAACAGTGCTTGGTGCACTTAGTTTCGAAAATCCCCTATAATAATTACTTATTACCTATAATTTTTTTCTAATTTTGGAAGGATCCCGGGGCCCTTGGACTCCTTATATATATGCCCTTGTCCTTAACAGATCTTTAACTGTTATTAACGATCCTTTTAAAGTATTGATTATCTTTGCAAACACAGGCCATCCACATTTTATTGTTATACCTATGTTTAAGCAAGAACTTCTTTGTATATAACATTTTTAGTTTTTCTTTTTTGTTCTGGTGCTAAAATTATTAAGCTGCTTGATGAACTGACTTTGGAGCAAGCTACATAACATTGGCCGTGTGAAAAAAAGTCTTCTCTTAAATCGATCCCTGCTACTTTTAATGTCTGTCCTTGTGACTTATTAATGGTTATTGCAAAGCAAACTTTAACAGGAAACTGCACTCTTCTAAATTCAAAAGGATAGTCCGCCTGTGATGATGTTCTTAAAAACTTCGTTTCTAGTTTTGAAAAAACGAAAGCAAAAGACAGAAACATTATGATTTGACTTGAGAAAAGCCTCGAAGAATCACGTGAGAAACAAAAACAATATCAAATTTATAGTTTGCTACGACCAAAAGTTGAGATGAAGTACTGAATAATGATTTGAATGGAGGAAAGCCTTCGAAAATAAGGGATTTGAATTCAATGACAGGTTTTAATTTCGCAGAAATTAAGAGATTTTAATTAATTTCTCCCGAACTAATTGAGATTTCGAAAAATCCTTTCTTAGTGGTTACTTTCGTAATCATGCGGACATGCCTGCCAAATTTCAAGTCTGAAGCTTCAGCGGTTTCGGCTGTGCGTTGATATATATATGTATATGTGTATATATATATATATATATATATATATATATATATATATATATATATATATATATATATATATATATATATATATATATATATATATATGTATATATATATATGTTATCTCAGGACATTGATTTTTATATATTAAGATAGCAGATGAAATATTTTCTTAGTTCGATAAAATTAACAATGAAGCACGCAGAATGATGTTTTTTTTTCCAGCTTTATGACAACATTTCTTTACCTCATCTATACTTACCGAGCCGATTGGATCAAAGGGCGCATGGGATCAAATTTCGCTCTCATGGGAACATCTGAGGTGGCATCTGTGATCATCTTGCTGTTCGCAACCACCATGGTTTCTCTGAAATACTTATGGGCCTTATCATCTGCAATGGCTTCGATATTGATGTTCATCACATACTCGAAACTTCATTCAGGTAAGTATTCTGAAATGTCTCCACTCATGTGACAGTCGCTTTTTAAAATGCCAAAAGAAGTAGTGGTGCAATAATCAATCAGCAAACTGAGATTGGTTTGCCTCAAGGAGCAGAGATCAGTCCTATTTCATTCAATACACACATCAAAGATCTCCCCGATTTTTTTATCAACCGACTGTTCGTCTAAGTCAGCGAACTTTGCTGACAATCTTGCGGCTGTGGAGCAGTGCTAAATCAACAGCAAGTCATTCAACATAAAAGTTAAAGAATTAATGGAGAAACTCGATGACCGATGTGAGATTTTGTAATAAGTCTTAATATTGACGAAACTTAATACAGTCGACTCCCGCTACAACGCGATCCGACTTACGCGAAATGGCTATAACGTGATTTTTTCACCAGTAAAGAATTTTAGACATACAGTCGGATCCCGCTACAACGCGATCCAACTTACGCGAAATGGCTATAACGCGAGTTTTTCATGAGTAATGAATTTTTTAGTGCGGACACAAATTACTCGCCTGCAACATGAAATTTTTCGGAAAAGAGCGGCGGAGAGTTAGAATGGGCTTCGTTGACGCTAAATATTGGTTTAGTGAATGGACTTTCACCCCATAAACATCACTGAAAGCGGAAGTTCACCCACTGTATTAGTTTAAACAACGCTTTGCTTTAGTTTATACAAATAACCGCTCCGATTCTTAACTTTTTTTTTTTTCATTTTACATATGAACGTTGACAAAATACATTCTGGTCGCGCCGCATAAACCTTCTTCATTTTTTAAATTATAAATATAGTTACTATATCTATACTGTTAAGGGCTGTAATAATGCTATACTGTAAGTACCATACTGCTTTATTTTAAGTTTCTGTCCCCCATTAATCATTGATTTTGTGCTAAATTACAAAATTTTATGCCAAATAATAACGCTTTTTCTAAAATGCAGAAAAAGTCGGATCTTTGTAAAAGACACTGCAATATATAGTTAATAAATGGTTTGAAACAATATGAGGGGTGTGTACAAACGTCTGAAACAATTAGGTATGCTTATAAAAAATTATTAAACATACCTTGTTCCACAACGCGAAATTCCGACTTACGCGAGGTGTCTTGGAACGCATCCCTCGTGTAAGTCGGGACTCGACTGTAACGCGAATTTCTCGCCTACAACACGAAAATTTTCGAACGGGAATCGCGGTGTGCTAGTATCGGGTTTGTTATTGGCTACTAAAAATTATTTTTCGTGAATGGACCTTTATCCCTTTAGCATCATTGAGGGCGAAAGTTCCCACACGGTACTAGTCTGATACATCGCTTATACATTAGCTATTACTCATTTTCCCTTTTTTTTTTTTCACTTTAAATGTGAAAAGAAATGCAATAACACCTAAGAGCGATGTTTCATCTTCTTCTTTACTAATAATAAAGCTGAAAGTCTCTCTGTCCGGAGGGTGTCTGGATGTCTGGATATCTGGAGGATGTCTGTGACGCGCATAGCGCCTAGACCGTTCGGCCGATTTTCATGAAATTTGGCACAAAGTTAGTATGTAGCATGGGGGTGTGCACCTCGAAGCGATGTTTCGAAAATTCGATGTGGTTCTTTTTCTATTCCAATTTTAAGATAAAAAATATCATAAATTACGAAATTATCATTACGTGGAACCGTAACATGGGCACAAGCCAATGGGCGAGATACGAAATGATCATAACGTGGAACCGTAAGATGGGCACAAGCCAACTGGCGAGAAAATTCACCATACAGTATTTGTAAATATACAGGCGAACCAAAAGACCTTTTGATTTTTCCATTACGGGCAAGCCGCGCGGGTATCACTAGTTACTAATAATAAAGCTGAAAGTCTCTCTGTCTGGATGTCTGTAGGATGTCTGTGACGCGCATAGCGCCTAGACCGTTCGGCCGATTTTCATGAAATTTGGCACAAAGTTAGTTTGTAGCATGGGGGTGTGCACCTCGAAGCGATGTTTCGAAAATTCGATGTGGTTCTTTTTTTATTCCAATTTTAAGAAAAAAAAACTATCATAAATTACGAAATTATCATAACGTGGAACCGTAACATGGGCACAAACCAATTGGCGAGATACGAAATTATAACGTGGAACCGTAACGTCGGTACAAGCCAATTGGCGAGAAAATTCACCATACATTATTTGTAAATATACAAGCGAACCAAAAGACCTTTAATTTTTCTATTACGGGCGAAGCCGTGCGGGTGCCACTAGTGTGAAAATAGAAAGAAAGAGAAAGCTTCCGACAATTAAAGAAAAGCTAAAGATTATGTGCTTGAACAACTAGAAAATGCGTCGAAGGTAGCCCGACAACTAAAGTATTAGTGAATCTTCCATATGTGCTATTAAAAGTCAAGAAAAGGAAGTCCATGAAAGTTCACCGGGTAGTATCTACGCAAAATGCAAAAATTATGAAAATGGAAGCTGCTCTTGTATTGTGAATTTAAGAAACCAGGAAGAAGGGTGTTGCCATAGATAGAAACATTGTAAAAGAACTGGTGAAGTAACTGTATTGTGTATTTAAAAAGTATATAAGAATAACGGTTTGAGATCTCGCAGCATAAATCATCTTCATTTTATAAAGTTACGAATATCATTACTGGATCTACTGTACAGTAAAACTATAGAGCATTTGTTTTTTCTTACTACATACTGTATGTACCGTACTGGTTTATTTTATGTTTTTCTTTCGCATTGATCATTGATTTTATCTTTACTAATAATAAAGCAGTAAGTCTCTCTGTCCGGAGGATGTCTGGAGGATGTCTGTAGGATGTCCGTAGGATGTCTGTGACGCGCATAGCGCTTAAACCGTTCGGCCCGATTTTCATGAAATTTGGCACAAAGTTAGTATGTAGCATGGGGGTGTGCACCTCGAAGCGATTTTTCGAAAATTCGATGTGGTTCTTTTTTTATTCCAATTTTAAGAAAAAAAGTATCATAAATTACGAAATTATCGTAACGTGGAACCGTAACATGGGCACAAGCCAATTGGCGAGATACGAAATTATCATAACGTGGAACCGTAATGTCGGTACAAGCCAACTGGCGAGAAAATTCACTATACATTATTTGTAAATATACAGGCGAACCAAAAGACCTTTTGATTTTTCTATTGCGGGCGAAGCCGTGCAGGTATCACTAGTTACTAATAATAAAGCTGAAAGTCTCTCTGTTCGGAGGATGTCTGGATGTCTGTAGGATGTCTGTGACGCGCATAGCGCCTAGACCGTTCGGCCGATTTTCATGAAATTTGGCACAAAGTTAGTATGTAGCATGGGGGTGTGCACCTCGAAGCGATTTTTCGAAAATTCGATGTGGTTCTTTTTCTATTCCAATTTTAAGAAAAAAATATCATAAGATGGACGAGTAAATTACGAAATTATCATAACGTGGAACCGTAAGATGGGTACAAGCCAACTGACGAGAAAATTCACCATACATTATTTGTAAATATACAGGCGAACCAAAAGACCTTTTCATTTTTCTATTACGGGCAAAGCCGTGCGGGTATCACTAGTGTTGAATAAAACGGTTTTTCATTTTAAATACAAATAAAAATTCAGGTTTTATGTAAGAAACCGTAATGTATAGTTAGAAAATGCTTTTTAAAACAGTTTGAGGTGGTGTTCACAAGTGTGTGAAAATTGGAATGTTTATAAAAGGTTTTACACTTACCCTTTTCCACAACGCGAAATTTCGACTCACGCGAGGGGGTCTTGGAATGCATCCCTCGCGTAAGTCGGGACTCGACTGTGTATTGTCAATTTTTTTACCTTAAATAGATAGGTATTTATGTTTTAGCTTTTTTTATCGTGGTTTTACTATTAAATGTTGATGACAGAACCACTTTTTTGGGTTGAACTTTGAATAGACTCTTAAAATAGAGTGAGCATGTGACCTGTAATCAATGAAAAAGTAGAGTGTAGACTTTGGAAGCGTTTGATTGGCTTAAGAGGGGTGCAGTAGAGAAACTCTTATTACCTCTTACAAAATTTATATCAAGCCAATATTTTCCTATTGTAATGAGGTTCTTCCTCCTCTTCTAACTGTACTAGTGACTAAATTGAACAACCCAAAAACGATCAACTGTCTGCCCCCGCTTGCTGTGAAATTGGCAAATGTCTAGTTACGAAGAGAGTTCCCGATTTTAGTTCAAAAATTTTCCAATACAAGGCGCTGTAGACCTGTTATGATTTTTTTGAAAACCTAAGTCTATTTCAGGACACCCTATTACCCAATGAATGATTTTTAATTCATTATGTACAAACTTCAGTGGCGCACACAAGGGAGGGGTCCAGGGGGTCAGGACCCCTCCCTTAGGTCCTGCTTTTTTCCCCCGATTGATTACGATTCTATGTATTTTTTACGTAGAATAATTTTAAACAAAAGTAACAATAATTTCAGTTCTTATAAGTGAAAAAATAAAATCCTCATGTCAAAATATTTTTTTTTAATATTGTACATTTTTCCTATAGCGAATTGCCAATAAGAAGCATAATGGTGATTATAAATGAATACACTGTAATAATGTTTTTGTAATTGCAGATTAAAATGAGATTCATGAACTTGAATCCATTTTTTAATTATGAGAAATGTAAAATGGTAAATTATTTTGCTCTCTGATTATTTATTTAAGCAAATATATTTTATTAAATAATGCTAATTATTTATTCAGTTGTTTATTTTTTACTATTTTTGGTTCTCGGGAATTGATAAAATCATGTCAATATGTTTATTGATGTATAATATCAGAATGAGGCTTTCGACCTTGGACCCTCCCCTTGCAAAATTCCTATGTGCGCCACTGACAAACTTAGAATATTACTCGAAAGATTTTATATATATATTTTTTAAATCTAGGAGAGAGAACAACCATTCCCACACTTATTTACCTTGCAACCGTTTTCTTTGCATCATCATCTTGGTTTCTGCTACTTTTGAAATCTGTGTCTTCATCATCTACCGCATCCAAGTGGAGTAAGGTTGTGTTGTGTACTGCTGTTTGCATAGGAACTTTTGCTGCATCCTCAATGGAATTCAAGGTACATACCAAATTAATTACTCTGTACATAACCTCAATACAGTAGAACCTCTCAATAAGGGACAGTAAAGGGACCGGACATTTTGTCCCTTAAATAGAGGTGTCCCTTATTCGGAGGTGGATGAATTGATGCATGCCGTGTACTTAGTAGTATATCACAATAAACATTAACACTAAGACAATTAACTCTTATGATTAAATATTGAAAATGTTTGTTATATGCTGAATAAAATTCATAATTATTTAAATTTCTAAGTTTATATTATTTTATTAATTGGAATTTAATCTAAAATTTTGTAATGGCAAAGTTTCGTAGCATACAGAAATAATTTTGAAGTAATTCATTACATTTATTTGCTTTATGTTATATAATTTACAATGTAATACTATGCTAATTACAATTAATGTTCAATTTTTTAAAGTTTTATATACAAAGTTAATTAGTTGCTGTGCACTCTTCGTCGGCCCTGAACCTAATTAAATAGATTTTTGAGAGGGCAAATTATACATGTTAATTTCAGCAAGTTTTTTTTTTTTTTTTTTTTTTTTTTTTTTTTAACAATACATTAATAGTTTCCTTCACGTATGTTTATGTAAAACGTGACTCAATTAATTTTTAGAGGAAAAGTGAAACTTAAACTCCAGTAAATTCACTATTTCTTATGTGCTTATACATTATTTCTTGTATTTTTTTTTTTTTTGACTGTCCCTTAAACAGAGTGTCCCTCAATTAGAGGTAAATACATGGAAGTTCCTATTCAAAGGGACTGGGACCAGAAAAAGTGTCCCTTTAATAGAGGTGTCCCTTAATGGAGGTTCTACTGTAATTGTATTAAAAATCTGTATGCATGATCGGTCATCAAAACTTTAAAAAGTTTTTGCTATTTTCAATAGCTTTGCAAGTTAAAAGCAAAGTGTTGATGAGTAAAACAAGAACAACGTGCGTAAAGTACAAATAAAGTAATAAAATAGAGTTAAAAAATTTAAGAGTTTTTAACTCTATTATATTACTTTATTTGTACTTTATACACGTTGTTCTCGTTTTACTCATTCCATAGTACAAAGTTTTCGACTGCTTTTTTACAAAGTGTTGATGATCAGTTTGTTATAATTTCTCATCTGGGACCACTTACTGAAAATAATTCATTTAACCATTTGGTTAATTAGGGCAATATATGCAACCAAATTCCCTGCCCATTATCACTGAAGTGCATATGTGTGTGCACAAGCATATAGCTCTTGATAAGCAGGGATTTTCAAATAAATTTAAGTATTTTTCTTGAGTAGATCAATTTTAAAAAATGGAAGATTACCACACAATTATTACTATCAAGATTTCTTTGCCGTTGATTTCTAATACCCATTGAAACAACGTCATCATGAATAGCTTGTAAACATTGTACAGCTTATCACCAAAAAAAAAAAAAAAAATAATAATAATAATAAAACTCATTTTATAGGAATAGTAACAATCATGTAGCTAGATAATGAATTGAACATTTTAGATATTCTCATAAGATACACAAAAGTATTAAATTCAATTTATTTTCAATAGATAACTTCTTTGAACTAAATGTAATTCTTTGAATGTACTATTTTGGCTTTTTCTTTTGGATTATTCTGAAATACAGTTATAAGTTAGTTTACATTAAATTACAAAATTTGGTAAATATTTTTGTATTAAGATAAATTGTGCTGAACAGTAAAGTAAACATAAACGTCAAAAAAGCACAAATTTGCAGAATTACTGCACACACGTGTTTTGACATTTCAGTGAACGCCTTTTTCAATGCAAAAAGTAGAGTTTATGGATGAAAAGACATCCGACAAAGCTTTTGTCAGATATCTTTTCAAACATGACAGGCGAGGAGGGAAGAGAAGAAGTTAGAAAAGTGTTCACAGAAGATTTTGAGCAAGCAATTCACTATTACAGAATTTTTCAAAAAATAATGTACTGAAATGAGGTGCTAAATTTTTTTTTCATAACTCAAGTTGTTTGTTAGTTTTTTTATAATTTATCATACGAACTATAATATACACAAATTATTAAACTATTTTGTTTTTTACTTAGCTTACTTCAATTTTTATTTCCCAATAACATTAGTTATTTCCTTTATATAGCTATTGATTTATTATTATTAAGTTTTAAGACAAATTGTCGTCAGTTTGGAGCAATAAAAATTTTTCCCTCGCTTTATCAAATAATATTTCTTGGAACCGATTATATTCAAATAAGTGGGACCGACAGTACAAGACAAAAAGTTCTGAACTGTTTCTAAGGAGAGAAATCAAAGTATTACAATATTCAATAAAAAAAAATTTCACAAAAGAGGTGAGAAATTTTAGATCATCTTAGCCAAAACTTTCATTTTTTGAGCACATATTAAGTGAGATTTGTAATATGATTAAATGCAACAAATTAAACCAGAACAACTAAGTGTTCATTTTACCCTTGATTTGGTATTAAGTGTGGTCATATTAAGAATTCATTTGCATTTCTATTCTTAAATGATTTTTTTGATATAGGCTGAATTCTCCATTTTGTTTCAATAATGCAAATGAGTTAATTAGGAAACAAAATAAATTTTGCTACTTCAAACCTATAAACCAGTGGTGGTTACCATCTATGAACTATTGAAAATTCTAATGTTTAGAAATCTTTGAATTGCCAATGAACAAAATCAGCTGAATAAGTTTGCCTTAAAGTTTGATTTTTTTTTAAAAGTTAATATTCATGACGATCATGAATCAAGTTATTTTGATATTTGTTTAATATGTACAGTTACCATTCAAAAAAGTTTTTAAAATATAAATTTGAAAAGTGAATGTCATTTTTTATGAAGCAAGATTTTTTTTTTTTCAGGAAGAAATTCAAGCCTGGAATTACAAACCCATTCTGATATGGGCAGTGCCACATTTTCTAATAGGAGCTTCAACAATATTGTTAGAGATTTGAATTCAATTTAATAAATTTATTTTTTATAGTGTTTATATTAATTTGATGTTCAAAACAACAAGACAAAATCAATCGGATTGGTGACATAGGTTTTTGCAACATAAATGCTTTAATAACAAAAAATCACTATAATACAAAATTTACAAAATCATGTTTTCTAAGTTTAGCAAACGCCGCTACTTTGACTGGGTTGCAAAATTATTTCGACTCTTGCTTGATTTTGTAGTCTTTCAGAGCAGCTTTGATGGCATCTTCAGCAAGCACTACAAAAAGAAACAGCTTGATTACGAACACTGGTTCCCATCTATGGGCAATTGCATCCAAAGGGGCCATAAATGCTAGAGGGCCAGTGAGTATTTAAAAGATAAAATGAAAAATCCGTGACTAATGAAATCAAAAATGTATACAAAACCAATTGTTGTCCAGGGTTTGGACAAGTAATTTGAAGTTAAAAAAAAAGAAATAAATTAAAATCCTGTAGCTTTCCCCCTCATGCCCTAGTTGAACCATAAGGAAGTATTTCATCATTCATTGCAAAGTTTATGAATTTTCAAATTTATTCCCTTTGGTTATTTTCCCTCAATTTACTATTTTTTTTTCCACTCTTGGGAAGAGATAATCAAGGATTTTAGGGGACTTTTCCTGTTAAGTTTAATCTAATGATGACATTCATACGTGCCGTTACAATACAGTAGAAGACTGTTATAATGCACACCTTGGGACTAGAGCTTTTGCGTTATACAGGTTTTTGCATTATATAGATCATTTCACAAATTTTGAAACTAATATTCAGAATATATCTATATATTAGCACTTCAGAATGAGTTTTATCTGCAATGAGTATTAAAGCACCAATATTACAATTAGTTGTTCACAAATAAATATGTTTCACAATCAAAAGAAAGTGCATTATCCTGCACTTCTGCTAGCTTCATGGTTTGCATAACAGCTGCATTTTCAAGAGCCATCAGGTATTTTCTATTTACTGTAAGTACTAATTTTCATTTAAAAGCTTTGAAGATGAAAAACAGTTTCAAAATTTAATTTGCCTTAAAATTTTCATGCTTGCAAAGCAAAACAGAGGGATTTTTTAAACTTCAAAACATATTGTTTACTTCTGAAAAGTTGTGTGTTTTATAGAGAATTGCGTTATATAGGTCGGCGTTATAACGGTCTTCTACTGTATATACAATTCCAAATTAGTGAATAGACCATAAACATTGTACAGGAACATTTAAATCTAAACACTAAATGTTCATATTCCAAGAATTTCATTAGCAATAAGATCAATAATTTAAAAAATATGCAGCGAAACTGTTTTTAACGATACTGTCTATAACAATAAACCTCTCTAATGTTAGCATGAATAATCAAACTGTCTATAACGATAGCCTGTCAATAACGATAAATATTTTAGGTCCCAACAATATTGATGTAGACAGGTTTTACTGTATATTGAAATGACCAGTTGTTACAGTTCTAGGGGGGGGGGGGGAGCACAGGGAAAGATGTCGTCCCCCGGCAGGAAATATTCAGTTTTTTGTTGTGAAAATAACAAATTTCATGTAAATTGGTTTAAAACCACCTTTTTTTTCTTGGTAAGTTCTCCAAAAACCCCAAACATTTTTATCAACTATAGCACTGGATATGACTTTCATAAAAGTTATTTTTCACCCCATGTCCTTTTCCATACAAAAGCATAAAAAAATTGAAATTAAAAGTTGATATCAGGTTAATGCCAAAGCTTTACTTATTTGAAAACTCAAAATAGAAGTTTTCAAGAAAAGTCATACTCATAACAAAATGGTCATTGGATATCTTTTCATCTATATTGTTACTTCATTTGCATTGAGAAAGGGTTTTTTTTTGTATCCAAAAAAACATGTCTGCAATTTGTTTTGCAAATGTGTGCATTTTATATATTTGCAGCCAGGGGCAGATACAGAAAAATCTTTTGGAGAGGGCACAGGAAATTGAATAATCCCCCCCCCCCCCCGCCTTCGATGTTTCATAACAAAGTTTTAATGACTTTATTTTTAAATGTGCGTGTTTTTTAATTTTTTTAAAAGAATTCCTTCAGGTCAATGAATCTACTTCTAAGTACATGAATATTATGCACTAATATACCTTGAATGTGGACGGCAAACATCTTTAACGTTTCAAGCCATTTAAATTACATCCAATAAATATAATCAATGTCACAGAGATGTCAGACTATGAGCAGCTTTACTTAGGAACATTGTCAAAATGATTATAACACGAGGGCAAGGTTATTAAATAAACCCATACCTCACTTGAGTTTTTAAAATTAATTTATAAAGAAAATCATAACTTCATAACATATAAGTTTTACTGAAGAATTCAGAAACTATTTTTGTGTGAATTTCAAAAACAGTTGCTGATTTGTTCTTAAAGTCATGATACAGTTGAGATAACATATGGATACTACATGCCGTTTACGTAAAAAATAATGTTTTTTCCAAGAAACTACCATATGATTTCTTTCATTTTGCATCTTTTATAAGCTAAAAAAGAAATCTATTATTTCACAAATAGGTTCCTGAATCAAAATGACTCTTTTAGGTACGCTTACATATTGGAAAAAAAGAATGTTAAGAGCCATTGTCTGTAAGAATCAGGCAGTTTAGGGCATTTGTGATTGTTGACATTTTTAATTTTTTTTATTTTTGCAATTGTTGTTCCTTATCATGAATGTAATGTTTCTGCAAAATATGAGCTTTGTCTGCTTTACCGTTTTTGGGAAATTAATTTTTTAAATTTAGGGGGCGTGGCACATTTTTGCGTGTTTTTCAAATTTGCAGATTTTAAAGTTCTTGTTGCCTTAAGCGCCCTTATAATGATTTGGATTTTTAAATTCTATACTATTATATGGTCTTCTTAGATACTATTACAGCTGTCAAATCGGTGTCACTACGAGGGCGACGGCCACAAACTCCGTTTAAAAATGACCGAAAATGAACTTTTTTACTACATTCAATGCCAATTTTCTCAAAGCGCCTTCATGATGACACCAACGTTTTCACATCAATTCCTAGCTACACTTGCATACATCAAAAATATGTAATAAAATTGGTGTCACTGCAAGGGCGCCAGAAGATATTGGAACATTTATGTGATAAATTTCACAAAAATGCAAATGTTTAAAATCTAACCACTACTCTCGCCCTCATAGCAGAGATCTGAAACTAATTAAGTTTGATAACCAACATGTTCGCCTAACATATGAAATAAAAAAATCGGTGTCACTCTCATTACTTTTGGAAATATAATCATTCGAAATTAATATGTTATGGAGTTATTTAAAAAAAGACTTTTCTAATTCCAATGGCTTTTTGCATGGTTTGTTTTAAACTTTAATATAAAATTACAGTAGTGACACCTAAAATAATATGTTTCTAATGCTTTTTATAAAAAAAGCTTTATAAAAAGCATTAGAAACACAGTAAATCGATATAGGTACAGATGGACGTATTGTGTAATGTGCATTATGGCTAAAATAGTCGTACTATATTTTTTCAACCATACTAATTTTTTATCTGTTATCTATACTAAAAATGCAACTATTTATAACATAATGTCTTAAATAGTGATGAACATAATGTATTATATAGCGAGCATTCAGAATCTGAAACATAATTTGAGGATGACGTAGACTAAAACAAAGAAAACATGAAGTATCAAATCACCCAGTTTCAGAAAGACGGTCATCTCTTATTGATATCTGGTAATTTTGTGGCACTAAAGCTTGGGAAAACATGGTATCCTGGAGAAATAGTAGAAGTTTACCATTTGCAAGTGAAGGTCAAATGCGTGGCAAGAAGGATTAGAATAAATAAATTTATTTGACCGCAAAAAAGGCGAGTATTGGTATGATAATCTAAACATATTATGCACAATAGATCCACCTGGGGTACCTATATCACAACGGGCATATTCTTTTCAAGATAAAGACGCTCTTACTGCCTAAAGCTGTTTATGTTAAACGTTGTTTCTTTGTAATAAATTAAAAATAAATATGGTCAAAACACTATCTGGGTGTGATAAGATAAAATTAACAAAATACATAAATAAACAAATAAAATAATTTTAAAAAAATAATAATAAATGAAAAAAATGCACTACAACATACTAACTTCGAATGATTATATTTCCAGAAGTAGTAGGAGTGACATTAATTTTATTAGTTTAAATGTTAGACAAACGTGTTGGTTATCAAATTAGATTCAGATCTCTGCTATAAGGGGGCTAGTTGTATTCAGATTAGCAATTGGTCAACTTCTACTACTTCTCCGGGATACCATGTTTTCCCAAGCTTTAGTGATACAAAATTACCAGATATCAATAAGAGATGACCGTCTTTCTGAAACTGGGTGATTTGATTTTTTATGTTTTCTTTGTTTTAGTCTACGTCATCCTCAAATTATGTTTCAGATTCTGAATGCTCGCTATATAATACACTATGTTCATCACTATTTAAGACATTATGTTATAAATAGTTGCATTTTTAGTATAGATAACAGATAAAAAATTAGTATGGTTGAAAAAATATAGTACGACTATTTTAGCCTATGATGCACATTACACAATACGTCCATCTGTACCTATATCGATTTCCTGTGTTTTTAATGCTTTTTATAAAGCTTTTTTTATAAAAAACATTAGAAACATATTATTTTAGGTGTCACTACTGTAATTTTATATTAAAGTTTAAAACAAACCATGCAAAAAGCCATTGGAATTAGAAAAGTCTTTTTTTAAATAACTCCATAACATATTAATTTCGAATGATTATATTTCCAAAAGTAATGAGAGTGACACCGATTTTTTTATTTCATATGTTAGACGAATATGTTGGTTATCAAACTTAATTAGTTTCAGATCTCTGCTATGAGGGCGAGAGTAGTAGTTAGATTTTAAACATTTGCATTTTTGTGAAATTTATCACATAAAAGTTCCAATATCTTCTGGCGCCCTTGCAGTGACACCAATTTTATTACATATTTTTGATGTATGCAAGTGTAGCTAGGAATTGATGTGAAAACGTTGGTGTCATCATGAAGGCGCTTTGAGAAAATTGGCACTGAATGTAGTAAAAAAATTCATTTTCGGTCATTTTTAAACGGAGTTTGTGGCCGTCACCCTCGTAGTGACACCGATTTGACAGCTGTAATAGTATCTAAGAAGACCATATAATAGTATAGAATTTAAAAATCCATGTCATTATAGGGGCGCTTAAAGCAACAATAACTTTAAAATCTGCAAATTTGAAAAACACGTAAAAATGTGCCACGCCCCCTAAATTAAAAAAATTAATTTCCCAAAAACGGTAAGGCAGACAAAGCTCATATTTTGCACAAACATTACATTCATGATAAGGAACAACATTTGCAAAAATTAAGAAAATTAAAAATGTCAACAATCACAACCTGCCTGATCCTTACAGACAATGGCTCTTAATTATTGATTCCATCAAAGAAGAATTAGTAGACGAATCGCGATAATACGGTCCCTTGAATTCGAAACCAGTGAGTTAAATATATTCTGCAATTCTGCACCTCTGACTCCAGTAATACTTCTTTAGCAAACAAAAATGCTTTTATTCAAAATATGCTGTTTGTTTTGTGTTCTTTTTAATTAACAACACAATGCGAGAGGAAGGTCAATTAAAAAGTAGAGAAATTAATTCATCCTTGGGGGGGGGACGTGCTCCCTGGCCCCCCCCCCTAAAACCCGCTACTGTTTGCAGGAGACAGCTGCAGCAAATGCTGCGCGAGCAACCTGAGGCTAGCAAACTTCTACCGCCAGTTGGTGAGTGTAAGGGCTACAAACCTAAGCTTGTGAACCAGGATAAAAAGGGATTTTGCGTTTGTGTTTTCGCTCTAGCAGAAAAATCCAATACCGGTGCAACTAGATGCTGGCCAAGACTTTTTCACAATGTTTTACTTGTATTTTCAGGGTTCATACCCTTTAGGCAGAAAAAAATTCAAGCACTTTTCAAGTACTTTTCAAGGTAAAAAATTTTGTTTTCAAGGCCAAACACATAGAAATAAGGCAATAATACAAAAAAGTATAGGAAAGCAAAATTGCTTTTTCTACAACGAGAGACGCTTTGATGAAAGATCTACTGCGTTGAAAGTTTTTCTGGAAATGTTTGGTCATAAAGAGAAGCAGATACCAAAAGGTTTAATTTTGAGGTTTTTCAAAGGTTGCAGCAGTCAGAGGTTTGTATATTTTCTATAATCAGCAAATTAAAAAAACCTTTCATAAATGCTTTTAACTTTTAAGGGAAGAAACTAAAATACCCAAGTTCAATGGCATTGCCAGAGAGGAGTTTTTGAAGTCACCCCCCCCCCCCCCCGGGTTTCAACATTTATTTCCAATATCTATACAGTGGTTTATTACAATATAAGGGCGGTTAGGACAAAAACACTACCCAGAAAGTTATTTCAGTTTTCACTATTAAGTTCTAAAAATATTAGGTTTGCAAATCATTTATAAGTATGCAAATCAATTATTCGTATGTATTTATTAGCTGTTCAGACAATAAGGCATTTCAACTGTCCTCGAGTAAATTTAAAAATTAGGAAGTAAGAAAAGTTTATGAAAGTCCACAGTCCAGTCTCTACATCTCAAAATATACAAAAGCAGCTTAAGCAGTGATAAATACTGTGATAGTCGTTTTATTTTGGGAAAAAATGGGTTATTGTTGAAATTAGAATTTAAATTTAGAAAGGCAATAATATTCAGGTGACTTGTGAGTTCATAAAAAATTACCTGAAAGTTTCAAAGAGCAAAATGGGGCGAGGGGGGGGGGGGAATAATTTTTAAAACTAAGACCCCTATTACTTGAATATACATATGTACAACAACAACTTTTGCTATGCATACAATTCATAAAATAGTTTATTAAGTCAAAATATTTTGCATAGAAATACCATGCCCAGTGCCTGTTAATAACCAGCAACAGGCACTGGGCCTAGCTAGGCTTGTACTGGTCAATTTATTAGGTCCAAATGAAGATGAATGACCCTCCTTAAGCTATCTACCCCTTTGCTGATTAAAGCCTCTTTCGGTAAGCTCCAAGTACCCACAACCTTAATAAAGTAGTAATTTTGAACATTTGAGGAAAAGGGGAAAATTGGAGATATAGGGAGGTAAAAGCATAAAAAGGAACACTACTGGATTTCAAGTGAATAATCATAACACAACCACCCCTGTTATACACCTTATTTATTTTAGCAGACATAAAAAAATGATGATTTATATAATTTTATTTATAAGTACAACTTTATATTTAAAATACAAACTTTAAGTTAATTTGTTAGGTGCTCAACTGCTGAAATTTAAATTAAAAAAAAAAATCTGCTATGACCAAAAATTAGGTAAAGATAATCATTCAAAATTGCAAAAATAAATTAGCAAATAATTAAACAAGACCAAGGTAATAAATTCTTTAACTCTTTAGTTATTAAAATAAAAAATAAAATAAGCTAATCTGATGTAGCAGTGTCAAAATAACTACTAATTGCCAAAAATATAAAAATATTTACAAAATGCAAAAGGATTGAAATCTCAAACAAGGGAAGCAAATTTTCGCGAATTAAGTTTAATGTTGTCATGTTTCCCATAAAATAAACTTATATTTTACTGAAATTAAACATAAAATATGCTAATCTACGTTAGCAAATATGAAAATAACATCCGATTAGTGAATATATTTAAATATTTGCAAGATGCAAAAAGATTGAAATTTCAAACACGAGAAGCAATTTTTCGCAAAGTCTGAGTTCGTTCGACGTGGCATGTTTCCCATGAAATAAATTTATTTGTTTTTTTATTAAAATTAAACAAAAAATATACTAATCTAAGGTAGCATATGCGAAACTAACATTTGATTAGCCAAAATATTTAAATATTTGCAGGATGCAAAAAGATTGAAATTTCAAACACAAGAGCAATTTTCCGCGAAACCCGAGTAAGGTCAATGTTGTCATGGTTTCCAAATTAATTTCTTTGTTAATTAATGAAATTAAACAAAAAATAAACTAATCTAAGGTACCATATGTCAAAATATCTTTCGGTTGTAAAAAACATCAAAATATTTACAAGATGCAAAAGGATTGAAATCCCAAACACGGAAGCAATTTTTCGCGATGTTGCATACTGAACACATGTTCAGAAAATTACATTGGTGAAATACTTTTTTAAAACTTCTAAGCACAATTCGTTGATTTTTGGGAGAATTTAAGCACTAAGAAACTTTTTCAAGGTTTTAAAACTTTTTCAAGGTTTTCAAGCACTTGAAAATGAACTTTTTTTTTCAAGCACTTTTCAAGGTTTTTCAAGGGCGTACGAACCCTGATTTTACCTTTTAAAACGTTTTATTGAATGCTTAATTTCATTTCACCAACTTCATGCTGGAATACTTAAACATTGTTTAACTTTCTTTACAATAATGTATGTTAGACTATTGTACTTACTTGAACAATGCAGTTTCACTGGAGGTAAACAGAGCTCTTTTGCAATGTCTGAATTCTTGATCTTCAAAGCTTCATCCACCTGAAAAAAAAACTGGGAATTAGATTATCATTTTAAAAATAAATACAACATTCAATACAGTAACTACATAACACGCTATAGGGCGATTCTCGAAAAAATGTCCCATGCGAAACGCTAGGTTTTTTATTTTTTCCAGCTAACCAAAGCCTTCAAAAAATAATGCTGTTGGGGAATAATACATGCTTTAATATGCGTATATTATCAAAGCATAGCAATTAATCCCATATTTAATTAATAGTTACTTGAATAAATAAAAAACTTAGCGCTACACACAGGAAATTTTTTCAAGAATCGCCCTATAGTCATTTTCAACCACAGAAAAATAGTTTTTCATTTAGGAATTTTCGTCATTGATTTTGCATGTTCAATGAAAATATCCTATAACAAAATAATAATAACATCTGTCATTCATATGACAATTAATCAAAATAGTGTCACTTCTTTACCATAGTTTTCCTATCAGTGATTCAAAAGGCATTTGAGATGATCAAGTACATATGTTTTTTTTCCAATACATATTAAGCACCAGGTCACTATGAGGCATGAAAATATATTTTTTGCATGTATTGTGGAAAAGTAGCCAAATATGGCTCACAAAAAGCAGACTTGAGCAAACATCTGATTAACATTTATCCCTTAATCATGAGAGATTTAAATCAAAAAACAAGCTACAATATTGAAGGATCAATTTATTTGCAAAGCAAAATGACAAAATAAAAAAATAAAAATAAAAAAGACGGACAATAAATACTTTAAACTCAGGACATTCCCCCCTAAACACAAAACACTAATAAAATAATAACTCATAAATTTTTATATGACTTTACATAGTCTGGCTTTTGATTTAAGACTTCAAATAATATCAAATGCATCACTATTGAAAAGCACAGGAAATGTTGACTTTAATGTGCATAAGTTTTCTTTCAAAAATTATGCAACTCTTTTATAAATTGCATTTAAAAGATGACTGGGGACATGCGGCAACTATGTAAATGCAGGAAGTGCAAATTTAAGTTAATACAATAATAAAGACCAACTACGCAAAGAAGAAAATTGCTATTTTTATGAATTTTAACTTACACAATCCTATTTTGTTTCAATTTTGAACTAAGCATTCAGCTTCATTTACGCTGCGCAAAAGAGAGTGCGAAAAAAATTTAATCTTTACTAATAATAAAGCTGAAAGTCTCTCTGTCCGGAGGATGTCTGGATGTTTGTAGGATGTCTGTGACGCACATAGCGCCTAAACCGTTCGGCCGATTTTCATGAAATTTGGCACAAAGTTAGTATGTAGCATGGGGGTGTGCACCTCGAAGCGATTTTTCGAACATTCGATGTGGTTCTTTTTCTATTACAATTTTAAGAAAAAAAATATCATAAGATGGACGAGTAAATTACGAAATTATCATAACGTGGAACCGTAACATGGGCACAAGCCAATTGGCGAGATACGAAATTATCATAACGTGGAACCGTAAGATGGGCACAAGCCAATTGGCGAGAAAATTCACCATGCATTATTTGTAAATATACAGGCGAACCAAAAGGCCTTTTTATTTTTCTATTATGGGCAAAGCCGTGCGGGTATCACTAGTAAATAATAAAGACCAACTATGCAAAGAAAATTGCTATTTTTATGAATTTTAATTTACACAATCCTATTTTGTTTCAATTTTGAACTAAGCATTCAGCTTCATTTACGCGGCGCAAAAGAGAGTGCAAAAAAAAAAAATATATATAAGTTTCTGAAAGAAGAACAAGTTTTATTACACATAAGTAAGGATGCATGAAAAAATAAGAAAACTTGACATCCTGCACGAAAACGAAATGCAGAGTGTGTAAAGGAATTGAAGATAAATGTTAAAGAATTTTACAGGTCTTGTAAAAGGGTAGGAAGGTCTTGTAAAAGGGTTAAAGGAAATAAAGGAGTTTCTAGGGACTTGTTCAGGAGCATATGCAGCCTGATAAATGTATTTTGTCATAACCTGTAGATATCTTTTGAAGTAAAGAAAATTTGTTTTGCTTATTTTTTTTAGCTTATTGTCAGGGTTTCAGTACGTTTTTTAAATTATTTATTTTAGTAAACTCGGAGCAAATAGAAATAAACTCGTGAAAACTGGTTTTTTTATGACGATCTTATCATATATACTAAAATCGTTATTTCAAAACAAATAAAATAAAGCATTCTAAAAAATATATTCAGATGTTACCTTTAAATTCCTCACTTGCCCCTTTTTATTTTATTCTGCACGAACAGTGAGAGTACAAATTTTGAAAGTTCTTTTTTTAAACAGACCTTTTCTTTTACAAATATTTTTTGTTTTTTAATTTATATGCTAATTTTGCTTTATAAGAAATCATGGTTGAAGCATTAGTTTTTATGCTCATTTCCCTACACTTAAAAATGCAGCAAACAGTGTAGCAAAAGGTTTTCAAACCCACCCTTTTAGCAAAATTTTATTAAACAATTTATGTTAAAAAAAAACCTGGACAAAATGGCTATTAATAATAAAAAAATATGATTAACTGAAACAAGTCTAGAGGCCACTGGTAGCGACTCAAAAATTTGAATTTTAAAGTGAGATATTGAAAAGATAAAAATGGCCAAGTGACACGTTTAAGAGACAAAATCAAAAATAAGAAAGATTATACTGGCTTAAAAAGGCAGAACTATTGAAATTTAGCTGTTTTTCAAGGGTAATTTAAAAGTTTAAGTAAAGAATGATTTAAAACTATAAAATTGAAAAAAATTCTTTAAATCATCATTAATTAATCAATTACCATCAATTCATTAATCAATTACCAATTTAAATCAATGGCAGCCAGGAATAGTTTAATATTACAAATAATGGAATGTCTGCCATGTGGACACATTAGAATGCATTGAGTTTACTAATTTTAAGTACTTCACTTAAAAAATGAAACTTACAGATTTTCCTTTCACCCATTCAGTAGCAAGAGAACTGGAAGCAATAGCAGATCCACAGCCAAAAGTTTTAAATTTTGCATCAATAATTTTTCCTTTCTCATCAACCTGAATCTGAAACAATTCACAAGTAATAGTTTATGATACATGAATTTACTACAAGTAAACTTGCAAAGTAGTCTACACAAGTTAATCAGTACAAAAACAATATCAAGATTTTTTTTTTACCCCCAAATAGACTAAATTTGCAATGATAGCTTCTATGACAAAAGATAGGCTTAATAAGATAACACTAAATCCTGTTACACTTTTCAGTCTTGAATAAAACAACATGGTGCAAAATGAAAAATATATAGAGAGAGAGTTTTAAGGACTATAATACTCAACAAAAAGACCAATGGGCAAATAATGGTGAAATGTTTATAAACACAATCACTTTTAAAGAAAAATGGTTTTTTTGGTTGATTAAAATTTACTAGATTTGATCTAGTATGTAATTCAAAACAAAGCTACATAATTGGAAATGTGATCAGGGGCCAATACAGGATATTTTTCTTGCTACCTATTTTTGTGAAAGTATTGCATCATTTTTTTTTTTTTTTTTGTGAACGTTTTTTTATCATCAGCAATGTTTTTGTGAAATTTTAAAGGCCTCCTTATTTTTGTAAAACAGAAGTAGAACAAGTGAAATTTTAGTTCGAAAAGTGTTAATGTCATCTAGTATTTTTTCGATTTTTGGGGATGGGGGGGACCTAAAAACCTAAGAAGTACAAAAGATACCATCATAATTAAAGCTTAATGGGCTATGTACTGTGTAAAATACAGGAAATTATGAGAAAAACGGTTTCCCAAAACAGATGTTGAAAGATTGCGATAATATTGCATAAATACACTTTGGCGAGAAACAGCTAAAAATTAGCTAAAATACTACAAAAAGGTTTCTATCTAAGTGATTGTTCATATAAACCTGCATAGAATTTTATTTTATGAGTAAATTTTGTTTTAAACAGAGAAACAAATTTTATATTTTAAAATGTGAATTTTTGTGAAATTTTCGATGTTTTTATGAAGCTACTGATTTTATTACTTGATTTTTGTGAAAGTACCAATTTCAAAACAAGATTTTTGTGAAGGTACCGAAAAATGGTAGCAAAATCAGCCTGTATTGGGCCCTGGTGATAGTTGAGAAAATTATAGCATTGTACTTGAATTCAAGTTAGCACTAAACTTCAAGTTAATACAATCTATTTTAAAACATTAAGATAATAAATATACTTGAGAATACATGAAATATACCGCCAGCTCAGTCAATTCCAGCCGAGGACAGCAGTTTTGTGCTTATTAGCACTCATCAGCCCGGCATAGGATTAACTGAGCTGGAGGTGGAAAACCTCTTAAGGAAGCCAAGAGTGCCAAACAAACTGGTAGCTAATATAGAATTAGCACTGACCAGATGAGTGACCAAAACAATATCTACTCTCAATGATACAATTAACAATATTCAAACGAATAAATTACCAATGTTTTAATGCACAAAAATAGCAAAATACAGCAGTCACGTGTCTTGGTGTTACAAGAAATGCCTTTTTCAATGCAAAGAAGTGTGAGCTTTAGGATGAATAGCCATCCGAGGAAAGATAATTATGCTTTTCTCAGATGACTTTTCATCCAAAAGCTCACACTTCTTTGCATCGAAGTAACTCCTTGTAACATTGAAACATTATTTTAATATATTATGTTGATCTTTATGCTCGGTGTCTCGCATTTTGAACATCTATGCATTAAGAAAAGTTAGACTGACATTAAAAAAGCTTAGTTATATTATTGGATGTTTATCATTAAAATTGTTACATAAGTTGTTAGAGCATAGTGGGAACCAATGTACTCTGGGCATGGAGCATGTCATTCCACTTAACAAGGTTCTGTTAAAAAATGAATCTAACAGAAGTTAATAAATTGAATTTTTATTAAAAAAAAAAACCTAGACTGATGAGAAATACTTCAAGCCACTTACGGCAGAAAATTGAACTGCTTGTATATTTTTTTTGAAGAGATAAAAAATGAAAGTAGAAAAACAGACCAACTCATGTTACAATTAGATACTTGTCACAATGCAAGTTGAGTGGTCGGCAGAGCATTAAAGTAAATTATAGTGGACTTTATCTGAGCAATTTCTAATGTGAACATAATTGTCCCCCCCCCTCCATAATTAAGTAGTTTAGTGTTTGTGATACAGTGAAATTCCATTAAGACGAACTTCAACAAATTTTGTTAATTGCAACGGGAATGCTGTTGTAATGGAACTTAAGCAATGTAATGGCAAGTAAATAGGGAATCCGTTCTGCAAAAATTCATTTTGCAGAACGGATATTTCGTTGTATAGGTACCTATTCATCGTAATGGGATTTCACTATAAATTTAATTTAGCAACTTTGTACAGTACATTTTCTCTATTCTGAACCCAAAAGTTTTCGTAAAAGCTCTCACTTGCCCACATGTCAAAAAAGGTTGAGAAATGCTGCTCCAATCAAACTTTTATGAATCCAACATTTTTTAAAATTATCACTTCAAATTTTCAGATAAGAGGCACAAAATTAAAAAAAATAATAATAATATACTAAAATTGTAGGTTTTCCAAGAATGAAGGGGACCCATGCAATAGAAATATAATTTAGGGGAAGGTGGGGCACCTTGGGACATGGCCCACCTTGGGACACCATAAATTTCAGCTTTAATTTTGTATACAGAAACTAGCTCTCTTAGGACATCATCAATGACAGCAGGATCTACTCTTCAGTGTATTTTGGAATTTGTCACATAAACAGGAAAATGCTGATCAAATTTTCTTTGTTTTGAAAAGGTCGGAGTTACATTAATAGGTGGTTTCATTATTAAAAACTTTAAGTAAGAAATTAAATAATTTCAATCATACCATGTGGGAATTAAAACATGTACTTTCATAATAATTTTAAGGTTAAAAAATTTATTGTGCTGCTAACCCTAACTTTTAAAAAGTTGATACATAATAACAATCTTAAGTGAGGCAGGTTGAGACACTGTCCCAAGCTGCTCCACCAATGTACAGTACAGAAAAAGCCTTTTTCATTGTACTTAATAAAGCTGATGAGTTTAAATGAACTAAAATTGAGAAAATGGCTATTGTTTTACAGAAAATAGTTTTTTTCTTCCTAGGTAAAATATTAAAATATTAAAATAACAGAAATGGTGAGATCTAGAAAAGAAAATACGAAGTTCCCTGCTGTTGAGGTGTCTGTTGTTGAAACAGCAGCAGAAACTGTTATCTTTACTAATAATAAAGCTGAAAGTCTCTCTGTCCGGAGGATGTCTGGATGTCTGTAGGATATCTGTAGGATGTCTGTGACGCGCATAGCGCCTAGGACCGTTCGGCCCGATTTTCATGAAATTTGGCACATAGTATGTAGCATGGGGGTGTGCACCTCGAAGCGATTTTTCGAAAATTCGATGTGGTTCTTTTTCTATTCCAATTTTAAGAACAAAAAACATCATAAGATGGACGAGTAAATTACGAAATTATCCTAACGTGGAACCGTAAGATGGGTACAAGCCAACTGGCGAGAAAATTCACCATACATTATTTGTAAATATACAGGCGAACCAAAAGACCTTTTCATTTTTCTATTACGAGCAAAGCCGTGCGGGTATCACTAGTTAGTAATAAGATTTCAATTATTTAAAACGACAATTATTGCTGGTGTTCCAAGGTGCCCCAACTAGTGGGGCAGGTTGGGATGCTGTGTAATATGACTTTCAATTTTTTTATGGAAATTTAATTTGATGAAATAATGGAGTAAAATAAATTTTTATCAAGCAAAAATGTCTAAATGGCATGTTCAGCTAAGTTTGGTGAAAATTGGTTTGAAAATAAAATTTCTAAAAATCATTATCTGAAAAGTGTATCCAGGTACCCCCCCCCCCCCCCTTCCCCTATATTCAGAACATAAAAAAAGAGCAATAACATTTAAAGAAAAGGTAATAACATATTGAATGTAGCTTAATCTTATACATATAAAATCTGAGTATCTATCTATCTATCTATGTCCAAGCTTCTTCTCCCAAACGACAGTGAACTGACCATCGAACCAGGTATCGATGGATTCGTAATCCTCCCGTCTTCATGTTTGGCAATTTAACATAATTCTCCGATAATAATTAGCGGAGATATCAATTAAAAACTTTTAATTATGACTCTTAGATTTCAAAATCAAATCACTACTTTTCGAAGGCTTTCCTCCATTCAAATTATTATTCAGTGCTTCAACTCAACTTTCCGGATGAACGCTTTTATTAAAATTTACAGCGTGAAGAAAATCATTGAAAAGAAACATCTGTTGCAATTTTTTTTCTCGAATATAAAGAAATAAAATTAGGCTTTTGTTTTAAGGCTTTTCCTGTAATCGGAAGATTTAAAATGTTTAATTTTTGGTTATTTTTCCGCAATTTGCCGCAAAATTTTACTGATATTTTTTTTTTTTTGTTCAAGCCTGATTGTTGAACACGCGTCACTTCACATAACTTTTATTTCCGAGGTAGACCGTGCAAAGCCGGGCGACGCAGCTAGTAACACTCATAAAAGGCAATTTTAGGCTAATACCTGCAATTTCATGACATCTCCACAGGCTGGAGCACCAACCAGACCAGTTCCGACATGCTTGTCATTTTTGTCCAAGGAGCCAACATTTCGAGGGTTTTCATAATGATCAATGACCTTAAGTTAAGAGTTTAAAAGAAATTAAAACATTGTACAGAAAAATTCAAAAGCAATAAATTTGCCTATAAGAACACTCACAGTAACATACAAGAGCACATTCAAAGAAAATTTAAATTAAGTAAGGAGAAATTATAAAGACTTGACCATAAAAATTAAAAATATGCATCAGAGAAAGTCAGTCAAAAATTGTTTGCTAGACTTAATTTTTTCGTGAATTTTTAATGATTCATATGAATAAATGACAAAATTTGAAAAATGGATTAACATATTTGAAACACTATGCATTTAACAAGAATCTTATGTAACATGTAAGCAGAATTATAAAAAAAAATCAAAATTAATTTGAATTCTGAAATTTTGAATTCAAATTATGTGTGTTGCAATCACAAGTTGCGACAGGATCCTACTCATTCAGTGGCGTAACCAGGGGGTGGGCTGATAGGGCTACAGCCCCCCCCCCCCCCCCGAAATTTTTAAAATTAATTATAAAAATTATAATAAAGAACAAGTTTTTTTTTATGATGTATTTTTGAAATCTTACATTCGTATTGATATCAGAAAAGCGATACATGAACTTTTCTTAGCTACAGTTCATAAGTATCCCCCCCCCCCCCGAACTGATTTGTCTGCGTACGCCACTGTACTCATTGGTTACTACCCCATTCGCTTGTTTCTAGAAACGGTTCCTGTCCCTGCTCTTGGGTGGTTACATGTGTAGACCTGTGTGTATGCAGGTTGGCATGTGTGTATGTGTGTGAGTGTGTATGAGCGTGCTTGTGTGTAGGATATGGACGCCATCACCGACCAGGAGCAGCAGCTACAGGGTTTAAGCTGGGTTCAAAAGTTCTTTAGCATAAAAGCTAAAATTGATGGAAAAATGTTAGCAAAATGCTAAAATGTTACACATTCTCATATATTTATATATGCCTCAGTGTGTTTCATCTCCAGTTCAAAATAAAATTCATATTTCATTTGTGACATCCTTGAAGAAATAAGTACAACAGCAATTTTTTAAAAACATAAAATAAAAAAAGAAAACATGATTAGTGTTTAGAACGTTGCAGTTCCCTCCTCCTAATAAAGCAGTTTTTGGGGGGACATAATGCTGTATAAGACTAATAGTTATTGAACTTAATTGTAGTTTAAACATCTAAGCTAAGATTTTAAAAAGATTAAGTTGATTATCGCCATGCACGCTTCCTCTCTAGGATCATACATTTCTTCTTTATTTAAAAAACTAATTTATTTTTTATTTGAGCAAAAAAGAGAAAATGCATTGCTTAATTTTCGCAATTCAGATAGTGTTTTCGCATTATGCGAAAAATGCGACCGTAGTGGAAACCCTGAGTTGAATCTTTAAAAACGATCTACCTAAACAATAAAAAAAATATGAATTAAGGGAGGGGGAGATAGTGAATGAAAAAAACTGAGAGAATTATTGTAAATTAAAGTTATGGGTGCTATAGCTTTTGAAGGGCCAAAGATACTAATTAGGACATGAAATGCCGCCAACAGTATTAAAGCAATTATAAACTGATGCAGTATATTTGCACAGCTCTCATAACTAATTAGCATAAAATGTGTTAGAAATCGTTCACTGTTTGACGGACAATGTAATCCTTTATGTTTTTCAAATTCAAATTCCTCAAATGTTAATTGACATTATGGGGGGGGGGTTTCCTTTAATGTGAATTATTTTTATTTTGAGTAAAAACATTTATCTTGCATAACAAAGTGTTATTTGGAGAGCTGAATAAATACAAGGCAAAAATGCTGAAAAGAAACATCATTTAAGCCGGTTTAGAAAGTTACCCTAATTTCCTAATGTTATTTTAGATCTGCAAAGAATCTGTTGAAAACACAGACAACTTAAAACACATACAAACCACAACAAAAAAAACTGTGCACTTTTCAAACGAAAAACCAAAATAAATGTATATTAAAAATGAAGCACACATGCCGATTCTTTAAAAGGGACGGATAAACAAATGCGCACTTTCATGGAATTGATATTTCTAAGATCTTTTACTACGTTTAACAAGTCAAAAATGTTAAATCATGCATCATGTACCTTTTGATGATACAAAACAGTGCTGCTGATAAAAGGTAATGCATTATGTTGCCGTGAAAAAGGACTCAAACTTCGGGAAATTTTACGAATAAACGCCATGTTTGTGTATGTTTTGCAATATTTGAACTATTGTTGCCAAATACTCTAAACAACTTTTTAGCATAAATAGTTATTCGAAATAAATCGAGAACCATAAAGTAGATTCAAAAATCATTTGAATTTACGATATATATATAAAGCTGAAACATGTTGTACTTATTAAAATAGTTAGTAAATGTATTAATTTTTTGATTAAAAATGTATGGACAAGTTTTTTAACGTTGGCAACAAGAGATCGCTCTATTGCATATGTCTGCAAAATGTAAACATTAAAGCGCGACTGCGGTTTAAATCAACTGCAAGAGCGTCGTAAAACCATCAATTTTAATAATAATGGAGTCAGACACTCATACCAATTTATCTTGGCGAAGATTACATTTGAGTAAAGCTAAATTGAAGGCTTCCAGTAGAACTTCTGCGTTGCTGGCAGGTTTTGCCATGGTAAGATCGAAAAAATTGTTTCTGTTGTATAGATGAATTTATCCAACTTTGTGCTAATTTGTTGAATTCCTTGCTTTGTAGTGCGTTGTCTTTAGAACACTTCTTTTATGGTTCTGAACTGTGTTTAGCTGATTGTTTCCTTGTTATCATACTAATTCTACATACATATTTTCTAATACAGTACAGCAAATAACCCGTACCATAAGGGAAACATATGAATAGTGCTTAATATCTCATTCGCTAACGTGTATGGTAAATGAAATACGAAAGTAATTTGAATTTAATATAACTGACAGGTGTTGGGAGCTATGATGGAATAATAGGCAAATATTAATTAGTATATTTCTCTGTGAATTTAACCTTTCAGTTGAACGTCAAATACTTAACGATATTCATTTTTTTCTCTAAATACTGTGAATATGATATTGCAAATTTTAGAACTTTCATCGATTCTAAGGAATAAAAATACTTTCACTTTGTACTTAATTTTGAATAACTATATCTTTTCTAAACATGGAACTAGTAGTCATTGCTTATAGCAGAAATTTTGTTAAATATAGTGTCAGGTTTAAAAGTTAAGTTCGATTCAAAAATATTTTTTACATTTCTATCTCAATTATTTGCTTGTAAGATAGTATTTAATAGTTAAACTAGAATGAAAAATAAGTTGCTGTAAGGAATGGAAAAAAATGTTGACACGCAATATTGTTTTAATACTGATTTGGAAGTATAAGTTCATTTGAATTAAACTATTCTGAATTTCTGGTTAAAGTGTGCTAACCAACTAACTTTACTTTCATTCATAAAAGCAAGTACAAATGAGTGGACTTAAAAATCTGTGAAAAAAAAATGTCTTTTGAATGCTGGTGATGTTTATATTCTAAATTAGTGGTCATTCTTACAGCATAAATGACAGAATCCTGGCAATAAAATACAGGAAAACTAAAGTTCAAACAACTGAATATCAATTGCTTAAAATATAGAAAAGTCATTTACATAAATATGTAAGTTTTAGAAATTATCTTCTATTTTTAAACATTTTTTCATGTGCTTTAGCTTGGATTTCCTACTGGGTCATTCCATACGAAATGAACAAAATTCGCAAAAAAGTGGTGGCCGCATGATAACAGATTTTTATGAAATTTGGTATACAGATTCCTTTTATGCCTATATAAAAATTTCTAAAATATTTTTGCTTAAAATTTTTTATTTTAATAGTTACATGCGATTGAAAATTGGTCAAACTGAACAGCATTCTCATAAATGCTAAATGTTGCACTTTTGAAGGCTTGTATCTTATTAACTATTTAATGAAAACATAAAAGTTATATGTTGTTGCAATCTATGGAGTAGGGTAATTGATATCAGTAAAATTTTTAAAGTTATTATAGTTAACTTTTAACCGAGTTTCAAAAACTGAAAATATTTCAATTTTTTCATAATTAAGCATTTTATTTTTTAATCTCAATCTTTAAGGAATGCATTAGCTTTGATGAAATTAATACCCAATAATGTGCTAAGTATCATAAAAGAAATACCTTACTTTTGAAGTTGTATTTTAACTCCTTTGTCTTCATAATCAGTTTTAAACATGGTGACATTTTGTAAAATGATGATTTTCCCCTTCACATACACACAAAAATTCAAATGAGGGAAAATTCAGACAGCTTTAAAATTTTACAAGAATATAGAGCTGTGTTTCTACTATTTGCTTGAAGAAACTCGAAATTGGTTTTTGATTTCCAAACGTAAAATAAAATTCAGAAAAATAGCTTTTTTTTTTGTTTTGTTTTATTGGTCAATCCATACAGTTTCGACGGATGGGTGCGCTCGACCATTTTTAATTTTTTTTTTTTTAAATTCATATTCCTAAAAGCTGCATATGAAAGATGTTTAAAACCACTTTTATTTTTTCTCTCAACTGAACCTTTGATTTTTTAGAGGTCATCAAAAGTGATTTTCGTAGTCAAAAATGGGACCTTTGCATTTTGGCCGAAATCTATTTGAATTACATTTATGACAATTAATTTAACACTTTGATGTTAAAGTGCATAAGTTGATAGTCTTATATGCTGAGTTACGTAGCTGTAAGTTAATAATTAAAATAATGGCAACAGGTTAAAGTTCAAGATCACATGTAAAAATTTTACTCATTTCCCAGGGGGATAACTCACGTAGGGGACGGAAACACAAAATGAAATACAACAAAAACTAATCACTGGAACCATGTTAAAAAGAATATGTAACTGTTGCTGTGTGTTTGTGCACCCTTTATAGATTACAGCCCCTCAAAAATCGGAAAAATGACGAAAATGACATTTTTAGACCCCTATAAACCAAAAGGGGATAGAATTAAAAATAAAATTTCCTGGCCAATTGAATATTCCGTTCAAGTACTATACATGTTATACATATTGTGTTTTGTATTTGGTTTTTAAAAAAGATACAGGTCTTTGAAATTAAGCAATTTTGCTAGTCAATTCACACACTAAAACAGAAATAAAATGTGTGAAAACGTCATGGCACCTCCTTAAATTACGTATATTGTGCCCTATGTAATACATTATACTGAAAAAAACATACTGTAATTTTCAAAATAATTATTTTAATTTGATAACTTAGAAATATTTGAACATGAATGAGTATATTCAGTAAATTACCGCCCAATAGCCAGGGCTAAGGCAGAAATACATGAAATACACCATCAGCTCAGTCATTTCCAGCATGAATGAGTAGTTTGTATTGTATGGAACCTATATGGATTGACCCTTATGTGAAATTACGAGAATTCAAAGAATTAGATAAACGACTAAATGATGCAAAAACAAGTAAAACTAACATTTATTTCAATTAAAAAAAATGTACATTTCAGACTGTACTTCATAAACATGCTTTTGAGAAAATGAAACACGAAAGAAACGGTTAGTTGTGCTAAACTTACAAAATAAAATGAAGTAACTAATGAAATTTTAGCTTAGTTCAAGTTACTCTAGTAACAAAAATACGCTGATACCAATGATTAAAATTTAGTAGCATCTAAAAGACACTTCAATATGTTACGTAAAAAAAAATTGAGTAAATTTAGAGTATTCCCTCATCTTCAAAAAAACATCTGAAACAGGGGAAAAAATGAAATTTTTGGAAATTTTCGATTTTTTAAAGTACAATTTCGTCATCAAGAAATTAATAAACAGTTACTAAATTGGAGCAGATAGTTAGTTATAGATAGTTTTTCAATCTGAATTATTTTTACTGTTATTTTTTCATTAAAAGAGCTAGAAGAGTGATTTAAAATCTGAAGTAAATTGGCAGAATTTCAATCTTTGTTAATATCTCAGATTCAAAAAAAGATCCGAATAAATTTTACTTTGCTCTTTCCCAATAGAGATTTGTTTATAGAATGAGGAAATGTTTATTTTTTAAGTGTACGTTTATAACTTATGGAGTTATTGAGTCGCAAACTGGTAGTGATGGACTGTTTAGGCTTAGCGTAAGCATCAACTTCTAATTTCAATAACAAAGCAACAAACAGTTTTTAAACTTCCATACTTTGCATTCCCTTATAGATATGTATGGTTTACCTAAAAAAAAATTTTCATTGAAATCTGTGACATGTCAGCCACAGCTGATTTGCTCATTTCGCATGGAATGACCCTACTACAATATGAACAAAAATCTTTCAACACTTGTTCATACTTGTGCTTGCCATGTTTGTGATGAACTCACTAATGCTGTTGCTAGAGATATAGCTAGAGTTTTTTTTATATAAGGAGTAAAGTATGGGAAAATATTGCATATCATAATAGTGATCAGTTTCATAAAACAAAACAATTTTCTAAAAATGAAATCGAAGATATTAGGGAACGAGGAAATAAACGAGCTGATGTGTGCCTCACATGACTTCCTTTTACTCCATTTTAATGTCATTTTCCCATTATTGGCAATTTTAATGTGATTCAATAGTTTACTCTCTAAATATTAAAAACGATGGCCAAATTAAAACCAGATAAAAAAAAATCGCCAAATTTTCCGCCAAGTTGGCGACAAAACTTGGCGACCAAAAGACTGGCGATATATCGCCAAGTGTCCGCCAAATTGTAACGCCACTTGAGTTTACATCGAAATTAACAATGATTTCCCCCCAAAAAGGTGCAAAAGACCCCCTTAGGAACATCCGAAAGCAACCAAAAGGGGAGGTGCACAACTAGACCCCACTACGAGTCTATGTACCAAATTTCAACTTTCTAGGACATACCATTTTTGAGTTATGCGAGATACATACGCACATACGCACATACATACAGACGTCACGAGAAAAGTCGTTGTAATTACCTCGGTGATGGTCAAAATGGATATTTCGCGTGTCTATACATTCTTAGGCACTTTTCCGCATGTGGTCGAATCGAAAAAAAAACTCAACATTCATTTGGGGGTGAGCAAAATGGAAATTAAGGGCGATTTTTGAGTGAAAATTTTTTCGCGAATACAATACTTCCTTTTTTGTAAAAGGAAGTAAAAAACATACTGTAATTTTCAAAATAATTATTTTAATTTGATAACTTAGAAATATTTGAACATGAATGAGTATATTCAGTAAATTACCGCCCAATAGCCAGGGC